>NC_060253.1:56628080-56931111 GCF_921293095.1 Ischnura elegans
GATGGTGTACTTAAAATTGCATCGTGTGAAGCGCTAAAATGCTAGAACGCATGCGAGAATGGATGCATTCATTCATTGGATATTTGTTGGGAGATATATCGAAAGGTACACTTTATTATAATTAAGCAAAAATATTTGAACATGAAACGACAAAAATGTCTCTAATCGGTTACCGAAACACGGAGAAGGTCTTTTTCTATTCCATACAAATGCATGTAGTAATAGTGAATTTTGGGAGTGGGGGCATTTCAGTGACCTCGCCACAGGCTTTATTATTTGAATGAGATTAAAGATGACCTGACTGAAACAGGTAACCAAATTTGCGCAATTTGAGCCATCATGAGACTCTAAGATTTGACAATGTCCACTAAATTTAGAATATTGTTAGACCTTTCCAATACTCTGGACAAAAAACTCCAGAGAAACGTCAATACAGAATAAGGAGAGAGATGCCGTGGTATAAATAAAATGCCGTGGTGAACGTAATAGCAAATGTTATGCAGTACGAGATAGGAAAAAATATGGGTTAGCAGTCTAAGATTCCAAACTGCAGGTTACATATCACAAGGTAACATAAGATTTTATGTTTGACCTTTTCACCGTACGAATTTCTCGAAGCCTTGACCTAGTGCTGTCGCAAATACGTGAAGGCCTTCCGATCATAACGCTCTCAACGCCAGTTTGCTAGTTACATCCCGAAAAATTATCCCAAAACCCACTGTGATTTATTCATCCAACTTTTCCCATTTCTTCCTTTAAAATCGACAACCTTTATTAAAACTCAGGTACAAAAACCGGAAGTTATACTGAGCGTCCTTTTCTAACGCCACGCCATTACGATATGCATGAAGTTCTTCCTTCCAAATGAAGGCTTTATATAATGTTCGTTAAATATAGCACGAAATTCATTGAAACAATCGTAGCACGCTGATAACTTATTCAAGTACGCCGTTCGTTGGGTATTCAACTATCCTTACGTTCATACGGAATTTCCGGACCATTGCGTAAACCATAAATTCCTTGTAGCAGGAGGAAATTGACTAGGGATAGGTGAAGAGATTATCGAGGAAATTGAATTTCTCGGAGTAAGGTGGAAATGATCGAGGCTATGGCGGAGTCGCTAAAAGTAATTTACCACGAGCGTAGATTGTCACGAACGTGTTGCAATATTACAACTTGCTGACCAAGCTACCTATTCCCCTCTCACACAATTCCGTTTCTCAGTTCAATTAGTGTCGAGACAGAAGTCAAATCAATTAAGTCTCACCGACTTTCTTCACTTACTGATTTCTTTACTTCCCCATATCTCACTATCTCACATCGACATAGTTGGTATTCTTAGCCCTTGTGATAGAGTTTTTCTCAAAACACAACGCGTTGCAGCGCAAGTAAATTTAACCACTGATGGCTTGGGCAACACAGTACTAGAAAAAAAACGAGAAAAATCATTTTGAAATGCAGGGAGTTTCTTAATGTTATAAAAACGGCAATTTTCGGCAAGATATCAACTATACCCACATTAAAAGTTTATTTTCAACTCTACAATTGTAAGCTTTAAATGTCATTGTTGCATTCAAAACGATCACCTTTTACTCCACAAGGAAACTATATCTTCGCAATAATACAAATCCATGTATTTTCAATACGCCCATGAAACAACTGGAGAGAGAACCTGACAGCCGATTGCCATCAGTTATCATCATTCGACATTTAATCGTTTCTTCTAAATGTCACTTCGATATTACTCTCGCCGCTGATGTTTGTCCCGTAAAAAAACTGTTTCATATAATTACTACCGAATATGTACATGATCAGCTCCGTTTAGTAAAATTTCTTCTTTTATAATACCTAAATTTCATGAAAATATGATTTTGGAATCAGAAAGACGAGTTTAACGATACCGGGACTAGATCCGGGTTCGAATCCCGGTCAAGGCGAACGATTTTTCTCCGTGGATTTTTCGCACTAAGGGATATTTCAGGGAGGCTTCAAATAGGGAAATGAATTGTTTTAAGCAAGATTCTAGTACTTCCGACAGACTTCAGATACCCCAGGGAATGACATATTTTGTCCATCTCCATGCCTAACGAGGGATTTTAGATTTCACCTCGTTGGCGATTCTTTTTTTCTCCGAATAAAATAAAGCAGAGAGCTACAATAACGCTCTAACGAGTACAGAAAGCGTATGGAAAGTAATTTACAAATTAAGTAACAGAAGAGGAAGAAAATCCATGGAATTCTTCAAAAACTAAAGTCAGCCAACATAGAAAAGGCTGGTTGAGTTCGTCGGTTCCCAGGAACTGGAACCATTTCGAGTCGCGCACGAGAAGAGCAAGACCTACACATTAACGCACAGAATTAATCATACAAATACATATCTCAGATAAACTTGGGTGATGTGACGTAAAATGAGAGCTAGAAATCACTTTCTCTCAAAATACACAACGAAGCGAACCAGAAATTAAATTCATTAATGAAGGTACTGAAGCATGAACTGTAGTTTTAGTCCTAAAAACTATGTGTAAACCTAAAAAAATATTTCAAAACATAATTTAAAGTATTGCGGTAGTGAAATGACCTATACTCGGGGACAATTACGACTCCTGTCACTGCGATTTTGATTCTTGAATGAATGAATAAATTCACTTCGCAAAGAATCCTGGCGTTTTATACATCCTGAAAGAGCACTAAACCAACGATTTTACGTAGTTACGAGTGATAAACATCCGCTGATAATGACACTATAAGTACAAAAAACTACATAATTAGAAAGTCAGACAGGGTGACATAACAATATAAAGCCAAAGATATTTTTAAAATCGATTATTCGACCAGTCCTTATAATAATTGATATATCTGCAATCAATTGTGGTTTCCATTTTGAATTCTGCCACCCAACAAATTTAACAATGAAAAATTCTTTTCTATAGATGCTAGTTTAAGGACATATTAAATTTAACTCTTCTATCTTATTTCAATATTCATTAGACTTTATATGTTTTATGAATATACTGCTTCGATGAATTTAATTTTAATTTTAAAAATATGATGCTGTTACAGATATAGAGGTGTTACCCGCATTAGAAAAGATCGATAGTTTAAAATTGTTTGCATGGAGAGAAACAACCACGCATGTTTTATAGGCGCCATCAGTATCTCTGAACGCAAAAATATTCACGAATCCGCCCAACTTACTTCCTTCACGCCTTCCCTAAGGTTTTTCATTCATCCAGCTGCCATTATTTCAACTTTCTAAATCTATTTCCTTCGATCGTAGCCTAGGGAGCACTTCTGATATTCATAAATCGAACCAAATGACTTTACCTCAGCCTTGCCAATTCTTCTTCAACCATTTGTTGCAGTGATAACGAATTGCACAATTTACCTTTAAGGAGTCGATAAAGTCTCGAGCGGAATAGTAAATTCAATAGTGTAACTAAATTAATTAGGAATTTAGAATAGGAAAGTTTACCCAAATGAAAGGAAAAATGCGACTAAATCTCTTAAGGAAATTACAAGAACAATGCTTTTTACCCGATGTTCAAGATATTTTGATAGAAAGGATCATACTTAAGGATAATATTAGGGAGATAGACTGCAGAACCGATATATTTAAAATTTCGTATTGCCCGCGTACAATAGGGGACCACAATATTTGCAACAGTTTAGCAGCAGGATAGTATGACTTGAACTCGGTGAAATAGGCTCTGCATTCATAGCTAATATTAATAATATTTGTTAATACCTCCTATCTGTACGCATTTATTGGCATGCTATAACTCATGCACGTATTACTTACTAATGTGACTTTACGTTTTCTATTACTAAAAAGTAGTTTTATTTTCTCGGTAGCATGTTCGTGTCATTAGCACTCTCCTAGTTTCTGGTCTGAAACTGCGTGCCGTTTTCCTGGCCCGTGTCCGGCAAGTGAGCGCGTTTCTGATTAAGGCTAGGATGAGTGCAGCATGCCTGGTGGGGAATCACCTCGTGCCACTCATCTTGGAGGTGGTTTGCACGGTACCTTGAAGATATAGATTTAAAAAACGAGAGTTCGAATTAACGAAATAAGGCGGCATTGGTATGAGTACGAACCAACCGAACGGGAGAAATATACTTGAGATTTCATACGGTCTGCCACGTAGAGATCGCCTTAGTTTATCGAATCATTCAGAAAAAATACGATTGATTTTAGCCGTGACTAAATACATCGTGATTAAAGGGATGGCCACGTTGAAATAAATACGTTTTTATTAAAATAGTTCCCACATAGTGACGTCAAAAGAGGAAAATACATTTGAGAAGAAGATTTGAGACGGGTAGTGGAGATTGTGGGGAAGAGAATGTTTAAGAGGGCACAAGAAATGGGAAGCAAGGGCCGTGAACGGATGACGGCGTTCTGAGCTTTTTTTTCCACTCCGGGAAGAACGGAGAAAAAAAAACTTCGTTCCAGCGGGCATATGAGTTCTTCCCTTCTTATCGCTGATCCGACGGAATTGCGGGATAGATGAGAGGGTGTGGACGAGGGAAGGGAAGACGGAAAAGGTCCGTTTCAGCTTGGAAGACGACGAGAGAAGGGGGTTGTAAGGCGAAGACCCAACGAGGGATAGGGTAAAGAAAACACGATGGGACGAGGCGGAAAATTGAGACAAAACATGGGGAGTGAATGTGAGCGAAGAGGAAAAGGTGAAAGATTAGCGCGAATGGAGTTTTGTGCGACAAGTAACCAATGAGATTGCATAGATCTTTCCGACCTACTCTCATTTTTCAAATAGTGCGAAAAATCCACAGAGAAAAAATCATTCCACCGAGATTCGAACCCCACTCCTCATCATCGGATTCGAATCTCTCCACTATCCGTATATCCGAGTTTCTACGTCATTTCTCTTCTCCTCCGCCTACGAACTCTTCCTCTTTTTCACCACTTGAAGCACATTGTCTCCATTTTCTTCTCATTTTCCTTTCATTTCAATTGATCTATTTCGAGATTTAAACGACTAGACGATTTCAGATTTTATCCTCCCGATGAATTTCTTTTCTAATGTTCCCTCAGAAAAAGTCGACTTCACGGCATTCGCAG
The DNA here is from genome assembly GCF_921293095.1 of Ischnura elegans. NCBI lineage: Eukaryota > Metazoa > Arthropoda > Insecta > Odonata > Coenagrionidae > Ischnura > Ischnura elegans. The sequence continues at coordinate 56,633,158 of NC_060253.1, forward strand.
TTTTGGCTGGGATTTTTGATGAGTCAGCGAGTTTGAAAAACGATTGATCCGAACATATCTCTACCTTCTTTTTCGTTACGATTAAAGTGAACTTTGCTAAATACTTTCCTTAACTGACCCAGTGAAACAGAATAAACATCGATATTTTTAAAAAGCTGCTAATGAAGTGATTGTGTTGTCGTTGTTTATTTCTGCACTGTGTACTGTCTTTGTTTCAAACTGATCATCAATCATTGATATTAAAGGGGCAAGCAAAAGAAAAAAAGGAAGATTATTGAGAGAATTGGAACAAAAATTAATAATTACTTAATGCATAACGACCAAAAAAATAAATTTCACGCGTAAGTTTCGCGGACGATAGTACAAATATTTCATAGGGTGAGGGTTACATGGGTAAGATCAGACGAACTGCAACCAGCAGCGAGGAGAAAATAATGTGGTGGTGTCAAACGACAGCTATGTCTATAGCGCCATTGAACGGGTATGAAAGGAAAGACAGAGGGAAGCATGGACCCGTCTACATCTGCTCTTCACGAAAGGCGCCAAGGGGATCAGGGTTAAGCGACCCAACTGACGGCCGGAGCACTGCACTGAAGGGCTCTCCATGAAGCACTCACATAGAGCAGACTCGAAAGATGCATAAATTAAAGCTGTAAAAAAAGACTCGAAAGTGTTTGTAAATAAAATTTAAATTATAAAATAAAATTTGTCAACTATGATACGTTTTTTACTGGCCAAATAGGCAGTATATTTAATGACGTAGCAAAGAAGTATACGGTGAGTGTTCTAAATGGTAAAGAAAAATCCAATGCAGCAAATTTGTGTTATTTAAATAATTTTAGTAACTTTGACACGGCCATTATGATAAAGAGGTTAAACTAGATTCTTCTGCAACATCAATAATTAAAAGTGAGGAGTTATGCCATGATGCGGTTTAAATGAGAGATAACTGATGAACTATGCATGCTTTCCAAGACTGCGCGCAGTAACCTTTGCCACCAACGGCTTTCCTTTGTTGATCATTCTCCCCCGACTTGCCCCAATACCTCCCATTTTAATTTTAGGTACATAAGGTGGATTTATTACTTTTACGTACCTTGATAATAGCAAAAGGTGCCACAAACATGACCGGAAAGTAATCTCTTGAGGAAAAATATATTCATGTGTGGGAATTTACCACTGCTTACGATTTGATTATGATATTACTCGTAATTTGAAATTCTAAACCAACGCCGGAATTTGAACCCGGGCGGCCATAGGCGCCGACTCCATGGGGCTTGAGGGGGCCCGAGCCCCCTCAAAACTCCGTTATGGGTGTGAGGAAAAAATGTGTCGGGCTTGTCGATTTTCCCCGGAGTGTCCAGATATCGAGATTCGAGTTATCAGGGATCTAATTTCGATCATATGACTCTCCTAAAATGCTTAAAAAACTTAATACTCACTACTTAGAAAATTTCCCGGGCAAGATCCCCGGTTTGGGCCCCCCCAATATTTTTTGTAAGTCGGCGTCCCTGCCCGGGCCCACGAAGTGGAAAGCCACCAAACCAAGCGGTTCAACATAAGGTCTATGGTTGACATGGATTTCTATGCATACAGTATTAAGCAGAAAAAAATGACACAGTTTACTAGACGATAAGGAAGGGAAAAAGTTCTAATTTCACTCCAAACAGTCACACGTCTCAAATACGGATCATCCGAGCGAGCGTGTTCGCGTGTGAGAAAACGCCAATTCCGTTTCCTCTCCAATTTCACCAATTTTGACAAATCCGTCTGAACATATTTCATCACGGTCGCTTCAAAGAAATCTCGATGCGAAAAACTCCGTAAATATCACTCACGTGGGAGACTCCGAGAAACAGAATTGCTGGGCTGAAGAAATAAAAGTAAAATACGCTCAAATTTACAGAAAGAGAACAATGAAAAAGAAAAGAAGGAGGAAGATTCGATTTATCGCTAAGTATTGACTAAAGCATTTACTAAGAAATTTTTTTTGCATTCATTGAAGAGTAGGCCATTTGAATGAAAACTAACATGAATGACATGATTCACTTTGGATTTACCTAAAATAAAATTTCATGGAATGGTTTTCCCCACAGACAGTATCAACCTAATTAGGACAAAATTCAAATATAAGACGCATGCATAGATCCAGAATAAGTAAGATCGAGAATAAGACTAACAAAATTTTAAAAAACACAGCACCACGATACCTAACGAATACAGTAGCGGTAATTTTTCTCACGAGCTCCAATTTTTCCGAATGGTTAGGAGTTCAATTGCTGAAGCCTTTATTTTTTTATGATAAATCAATAATTTATCAATTTTTAAAAATATACTCTAAGACTATTATTTCACATATCTGATGGAGTAAAGTCAACCATCATTATAGATCAATTTTTCTAAATTTTTTAATAGCGTGCATCTCCAATTTCCTCTGTGATAAGTTACGATATTATCAAATGAAAATTATCACCCCCTAAAGCGGTAGAATCAAATCTGGATAGTTCTAATTTCTTGCTGATTCCGCGTACCAAAAAGTTTAATGATAACCAAACTTGAGTTTGAAAAATTTTCTTACACAGAATGAGATAAATAACCATAAAGAGAGTAATTACATCTCATTTTCGTCATTACGATATTTATCGTAGTTCAGCTTGGAATGTAAACTGCGATAAGGAATCGGAATTCTGAAGTAACGATAAATTTTACTTTTTGATTGAAATATCGTCAATGAAATAGGACATCGTATAATTCCCATAATTTGATTAACTATTTCCTGTCATCTAGTCACCTACATAAAGAACTCGCATATAAACGTTAAAGATATCCCGCCACTCAGAAACGTAATGCGATGTAAATCATTCGCTCAAGCCTCGTTAATATTCAAATGCCTCGAAGAAGAAGAAGACGTTAATCAGACGCGGAGAAAATAATCGCCCAGGCAGCTACGACGGCAAGCGGAGAAGGCAATTGCTTGGCGTAATAAGGTTACTGCGTTACACGGATGAAATATTAAGGCTGCGAGTCATATCTGCTTTCAGTATAGAAAACTCTATGCACCCACGCGGAGCTGTTACTGAACACCTGGTACACTTGATGCAAAAGTTCATCTCCTTACGTACGGGAAACTGCAACGCAGACATTAATGTATTGAGCCTCTCAGAGCAACAAAAAGAAAAAGCCTCGGTGAGGGATTAGAAAAGCTATATCTAAGAAAGTAAAGCCGTTAATCTCGCCCACAGAAAATAAAGCATGCCAGAGGAAAATGAAAATTTTAATCAAGGAATGTTATTGCCCCTAATTCCATCCAATAAATTATCCAAAGACGCTGATCTGAAACCTGTTACATTAATAGGAGAATATATATTGATGTATTATCATGTTTCACATTGTTCTGGCATGCTTGTTCCTACGAAGCGAAAGCAAAATGGCTCCACTTCGTAAATTTTACCAGCCTAAGCTGACATAATACGAAACAGCTGTTTCTCATACAATATTCATGAAGTAACGCTGCAGAGGTTTCCGAAGGATTACATTCGTGTAATTCAGGGGCTTTAGCCTATCATTCTGCCCTTATCCAGCTTACTCGTCTACACATATCCATATTATTTACAGTAAAAACCTCTCATTTACGGACACTAACGAACCTCGAAATGTGTGCGTAAGAGATAGGTGTCCGTAAGTAGGAGATGACCTATAAAAAAAACTCACTTTTACGCTTCATATTACCTCGCAAGTCCGAGTGAGGGAAATCCATCCAGCTGAATGAAATCATTTTATTTAAAAAAAAGTGTAAATTTTTTAGAGATCTTTAATAAAACCCATAGCGATGGTGTCCGCAAAAGAGTAAAATTGTGCCTGAAAAGGGGCCGTGTATGTAAATGGGAGAGTACGTATACTAAAGTTTCTAACCTTATACAAATGCATATCCTTCTGCCAGGGAATTGAATACTGTCCTAAAGACAGAGGTTTCCGTGAACAGAGGTTTCTCTGTGTTTCGCATTCTGCTCCAGTTGATTCAAAAACGCGAATATTTTGCGTAAATGGTAACTAATTGAATTCGTGTCCGCTGGTATTTTCTTATATTCCAGCAATCCACCGCTGAAAGACAATAGTTTTAAGAAGATTATTGATAAATAAATTACCAAGAAGATCCGTGCATCTCGCTCGTTGATAAGATATTTAGAAAGAATAATAAAATGCGCAGAACTACTTGAATATGGCTTAAATAAATGCGTATGAAATAACCTACACATACCACTGGATGCATCACCATCTCTGCAGTGATGACTCCGATCCTAATAATGAAGTGCCTTTGGTTACCGCTCGCGTAAAGGCAGAATATCCTTCTAATATTATAAGCGCAACTAAATCATTGACCGAATCGCTATATTTTCTGTGTCTCAGGTTAATTTCTTTCACATTGAATATTAATTTTTCTATACATAAAAAACACTGCTTACTCCAACCTATAGGTAACAAAAAGAATTCTGATATGAGCTTCTTTAATATAATAATCAGCCGGGTTATTCCACTAATCGTATGGCCGGGCCATAAGTCGAAATCGACCATAACTACGGCCTCGAGACATACGTATGGCTTCGAGCGATTCTACTCTGAGCGAAAGGCCATAAGTCGGGCGGTAGCTATGGCCTAAAGGCCTTAATACTATTGCCTGCCTAGGAGGCGGTCATAACTCGGGCCATACGAAATTACATTGCTCGCCTACGGAGTTATAGAAGAAATTTACGGAGTGCCGTCGATTATATAGCGATTGTTTCAAGAAATATATTAATATTGCGGGGGAGCACATATACGGATTCAACGGGCATTGGCTAGATATATAAAATAAAGACGCCGATTTCATCTGGAAAGAAGGAGTATACGGGATACGTACGTAATCCGTTCGCATACGATAATGGATATTTTCATTACATCTTTCCGCGCGTCAAAAGAAGTTGTTACTTGATTCGTAAATAGATATAGTGGATAAAATAAAAGTTCGCTTGTAGTTAAAAAGTTAGAAATACATTTTTAATGGAAGCTCTGTTAAAGTGAACGGAGGAACGGGCTTTTATTTGCTTTCTGTGCTACATTTGCTAGCAGATTTCCTACTTGTTTCGAAAAGCTGTAGGTAGCTTGAAATATCCGCGATTAAATGTTTTATATTTTAAGATTCTCGTAGCATTACGGTTGATGAGGGAGAAACATAGGGCAACACATTTTTTGGCAGTAAGGCAATCTTCAGTAAGTCGATGCGTAAAGGAGAAATGTCGTCCATAAATCAAGGAAAGAATGATAGCCTTATATTGATGTTTTTATTTTATACTGCTACCTAAACATAAGCCATCTAATAATAAAATTAATGAAACTTAAAGTTTCAATTTCATCTATAGATTTCGTGCATTGGCTGGATTTCTACGGCTTTTGAAGGCAAATTATTGCAGCCATGAGACAATATAGTTACACCATTGGAAGGAGAGAAAGGGGGTTAGAACTACAATAGGATGTAATGTTCTAACTCTATCCATTACATGTACAATTCACGAATATTATAATCATTATAATACTGTAGGGTACAAATCGTGTACAAATTTCTTCTGCTTCTTCCCGTCCGTGATTTGCGTTCTTCACTTTTTTTAAAGATCTCCAGCGTCTGCCGCCAGATCAGAGTTAAAAGAAAATCCAAATTTGTCCTTTAATAAAAGTCCATTCCAGTTAAGGAACGTAGAATTAATTTTGTATCCACGTTGGAACAAACTTCCTTCTCAAAAAATGACTAGTGTTAAAAAAAAGTGAACCCAACTTATAGTACCCATTATAATTCTCATACTCGCCTGCATAAAGGGCGTTAAGACTTTTGGCCGGGCCATACGATATGGCCCCTCGAGAGTGGAATCGGTACAAATCGGTATAGGCCGTAATTTCGGGTCAGGCCATAAGAAACTTACGGCCGGCCATACGTATGGCCCCGTTTAGTAGAATAGCCCCGGACAGCACTCATAATCGATTTTCTTTACCCATCCTTTTCCCTTATTCTGGCGTCCGCTTCAAAATTCATCTCTTCCTCCGTTAGGTAACTAGGTAACAATTATAAGATAAATAAACGATTTAAGTTTTTCCTGGTGAATAATTCTGACAAATATTTCTCGGGTTTGCATCCAGGTTAAAGCTTTTATGCAAGCCGACGTTTCGGAAGACGACTTGTCTTCCATCCTCAAGGCTGTATTACTTTATCGAAGTTCAATTTCAAACTAAACTGGATCGACCGTTTACCGAGGACAACAATACGGCTCAGGTGTCGTCCGATTGGCTGTAGGTCTTTTGAAATTCTTCACGTTTAACCCTTATGTTTTTCATGCAGATGATTACAGGTCTCTATGTAGTGCTTAGATGAAAGCCGGTGTCCCGATTGAAATTTTTGGGATTAAGGCGGATCTCTATAGCTTCCTTAACTACGCGGTCCCAGTAACGTTGAGCTTGGCAAAGGATTTTGGTGTCGTCCCATTTAATAGCATGGTCTTCATTAATGCTGTGTTCCGCCACGGCCGACTTTTCTGGTTGCGCTAATCTGAAAAATCTCCAGTATTCTTTCAGCCTCGTCTCAATCGTTCGGCCTGTCTCCCCCACATACCTACATTTTACCACATTCTCAAGGTATTCCATAAACCCCTGGTGTCTTCAACCCAATCGGATCTTTCACCCTCACCAAGCGGTGCCTTAATTTAGGTGGTGGCAGATGGACAGTTTTGATATTATACCGTCGTAGAATGCGGTGGATCTTACCAGATATGGTTGACTTATATGGGATTAAGGCTTTTGATAGCGGTTTTTCAGGCGGCTCATCCGGGCAACTCTTTTGTTTTATGTTGAATCTGCTTAGGGCCTTTAAAATCTCTTGTTTTCCATAGCCATTCCGTAAAAATGTTATCTGAAGGTGGTTTAACTCGGCTGAGATACTTGTATTATCTGATATTAACTTGGCTCTATGGACCAAGGTAGATAATACAGCGGCCTTCTGCGATGGATGGTGGTGGCTCTGTCCGTTGAGATACAGGTCAGTATGCGTTGGCTTCCTATAAACGGAATGACCTAGGCTCCCATCTTCTTTCCTATGTATTAGGATGTCCAGGAAAGGAAGTCGCCCATTCTCTTCTACCTCCATGGTAAATGCTCGGGTGTTGGTTGTTCATATGTTTTAAAAATTCCTGCAATGCAGCTGTACCATGTGGCCAAACTAAAAAGGAATCGTCCGCATATCTGAAAAAACATTTTGGACGGCAGGGAGCGGTATCGAGGGCTTTTCTCTTAAAATCTTCCATGAAGAAATCAGCGATAGCCGGTGATATTGGCGAACCCATTGCGACACCATCCATTTGCTCATAAAAAATCTCCTCAAAAGAAAAGTAGGAAGAAGTGAGCACATGATGAAAAAGTTTGACCGTCTTCGTATCGAATTTACTCTCTAGCAGACTCAAGGTGTCAACAAGAGGGACCCGCGTGAAGAGAGACACCACATCCAAACTAACCATCAAATCGGTAGGATCTAAACGAATATCCTTAAGAGTCTTCACAATTTCTTGTGAGTTTTTCACATGGTGGTCACTGAGACCCAAGAATGGTGTTAGGATACTCGTAAGATATTTGGCAACGTAATATGTCGGAGAGTTAATTGCGCTGACAATCGGCCTCAACGGTGTTCCTTCCTTATGAATCTTGGGCAACCCATAAAACCTAGGAGGCACTGGTGCTTGAGGTAGCAAATAATTTACGACAAAATAAATTTCAAATAAGATAAATACATAATAATTTACGACTGAAGATGATGATACTCATCGTAATCCGGGTAACTTTATGAATAAATAAATAGTTAAAATAAAAGTTACCTAACTAAGAAACCTTCCTCACATGGAAAATCATATGGTGGTCAAATAAATTTGTTTGCTGCTGCGATTGAAAACAAACTTGATACTTAACTTGATATGATTTTTGAAGAATTTAACCCCAAGATATCCAAACAAGCTTTAATAAAAAACTTTCCCATGCAGAAGGGTAGATAAACAAGGTTCTTTCGCGGAAAAAAATGGAACAGATTCACTTCCATCGGGCTCCTTTCTGCTCCGAGTTACTCGTCCGGAAAATTTCATATTTTTCTCCTTTCTTCCACGCTTCTTGCCATCATCCACAGCCCTGGTAGGATATCTATATCCAAATTTTATCTTTTTACCATAAGAGGAAGCCTACGTGAAGTATTTGTGATCACAAATTAAAAACAAGCAGCAAATACGAAACTCCATCATATATAGGTCCAGCTATGATATTAACGAAAGATTAAAACCGCGTTGTCTATGTTTACTTATTTAGTATTTCTTGGAGAAATATAACTGGGAAGAAAAAAATCCATAATATAGCAAAGCTCAATATCATCCAGACAAATTATGTATATAGTGATATTGAAACCCACATCATATTGTGAAGAAGACAAAAATTACTTATATCGTTAAACGATCTCATATCAATAAGTGAAGGAAACTATTGAGGCCATTCATTCACTAATCTCTAGGTCTAATTTTTAGTCATTAAATATTAAATGAAAGAGAAAGCGAGTGACGCAACACCACACATGTATCTGAAAACAATAAGGAGACAGGTTATTAAGCAAAAAGGGAATCCAAATGAATGAGGATGATACTGAAAAGAAAACTACGACATTTAATATTTCCACATCATGAAGTTCCCGAGAACAAAGAGATGCAAGATTGCTGAGAAGCTCGGATAGATAAGGGTGGATCAATTTTTTTCAAGTTTAAGAGAAAGTACCAAAAATCTGAGGAAAAACGTTTTGACCATAACAATGAAAAGAAAATTGGGATATTTTCCCTTCGTCTAGAGCTTTTGTTTTCCCCCAACATAACTGCCATCTTTTGAGAAAGGAACTTAATTACTTTTTGGTCAGCTCAAAGGAAGACACTAGGTACTGGTATACTGCGAAATCCAGATAACTCTTCGAAATCTAAAATTGAGACATTGAAAGGATAAGAATACGTCTAATGCATAAAGCAATGGATCATTATATTTTTAAGGCTCATTATCGTTTTCTTTCCTTTCAAATATTCTGGTTGGGTGTAATCCAACGATCAATAAAAACCTCATTCAATGCATGGTGAGTTAATACAGAGACATACAGCTGACTTTCACATTTTGCTTGAAGTCCAATATAAATGCTTATAATCTGGAAAGGTATGTGATTTCACTGACTACCTGGACAAAAAACCTTTACCTAGTATCAATATTGTAAATAAGCTTTAAATGTATTAAGATTGATTTTACCATCAAATAATGAGCAGTAAATACGTTATGAACCCTGTATGCTACGACAGATATCTAGGGACTTACTTCTACTGTTGTTATAGTGAAGATTTTTCAGATTGCTTACAGTAAACAACTTTCGTTTAACACTAAGTATGAATATAGTAAAAAAGTAAGTACTCTTTCATGCCTAATCATAGTAACAGTCTGCGACAAATTACAATAAATAAAGCTTTCTAATAACAAATAAGACTTTAATTCAAAGCATAAACCGTTGAGGCTGAAATACTGAGCTGAATTTCCAGAGGAATTCTATAAAAACTATTTGACTAGGTTCAGTCGTCATATGCAAACCGTGCTATACATTACTGAAGGTGTCACCATTATTACACAAAAAGATATTTTCTTACACGCATATGAAAATTATACAACGCAGATAGCATTGAAGTGGAAAACCTGAGCAAATTTCGGTTTTCAGACGAATTCTATAGGTAGAGATAGTGGAAAACTGTTTCAAAAATGAATACATCTGCTATTCAAAAATGCTCCTACGAGGGATAGACACCTTCGAATTTCTCTTAACCAGAGTCGTATAGTTACGCCCCACCTCATTAGCTGGGAAAGCAGTGAAATACATTCTCTGAATCTTAAGTGAGTTCGTTTTCGTTTCAAATCTTCGATTCTTTTCGAGATTTTTTTCGGAGGTGCCGCCGAAAGAATGCCCTAATGGACCACTTGTTTAACTTACCCATAAAAATGTATTCGAAATTTAGCTTTTCAACATCTTGCTGAAAGAAAAGTTTAAAAATATGTTTCACGCATAGTTAATGAAGAGAAGTAGAAAACTTCTTTTGACTTTCTGCACAATTCTACTGAGTGAAATCAAATAAAATGATATTTATGGACAATATAACCAATGGCTGAGAGACAAACTTTTTCACTGCATTCAACAAATATATTTCAATCGAAGGATTGATATTTACATCCCTTGAAATATATTCCTATAATATATACAGCCAGGATTAAAAATTCAAGCGTAAAGAACCTACGCCAGCAAAAAAAATAACAATAAGGTTTTAGCATAAATCAGCAAAACATGAAAAAAGAAATCATAGGACAAATGTATTTTGCTTCGTATAATCTCATAATTTTAAAAGAAATTATGAACTCATTGGGAGTGCGCAAACACCTAAATACGACAAAGTAAAAGTGAAAAATATATTTTTACAATTTACCTAGTTTGCAATGATATGTCTCTATGAAAATTTACATAATTATTTTAAACACTTCTTGCGTCAACCAATAATTTTAATCGATTAAAGATTAAACCTGAGAATAAGGAACGACTCAATCAAAGCACAGCTGGCGATGAAAGTTTTGACCCGAGGATTGACCTGAGCAGCTTTAAACACAGTAGTACGCCGGAAAAGAATAAAATGTACTTCAATCAAGATCGATTGAAGAGCGTTTGATGCTTTTCTTCATTAAAAATGTTGTAAAAGATCCTTCTAGTCGCAATCTCTAATGTACTTCATGACCAGAGGAAAAATTTCAAAAGTTAGATACTACTCCAGCATTTGAAAACGCGACGAAACGCAACGCTCGAGGTCCTGCCCAAGATGGCCAGATGCAGAATATCTTGGCTTCAATCAATCGATTGACATAGATATGCATTGAGCAAAACAAAATGGAATACGGGGTCTTTATTCTCATAATCTCAATGCCAAGGATTCGCCACAGCTAGCTATCGATAGCCATAAAAAAAAGCAACAATCGAAACAAAATTGCCTAATTTCAACGCTAACTTTAGATAGCAACAGCTATCAATAATCAGGGCAAACGCCCTGGTTTTAACCACGTGCACTGGATCAATTCAACCCAGTCCGGGGCCATTAAACACAATTCATCAACGTGAATAATATTGATTCATATTACCAGTAATAATAATTTCTTGTATAAATTAGAGTAGACTTTAGACTATATAATCTATTTTTACATTTACATTTCAATCAAAGAAATCAGACACATTAAAGCCATGACGGCCAACATCGAGGCTAAGAATGGTTTTATAAAATGCTCAAAAACCGTAACTTTGCACTGTTTAAAAGAGAGAATTCCGCGAAAAGGTACGTTCCCTGAGGGTGTATTTGAATGAGTTAGTGACTAAATGTTTTGGAGAATGGAAAAAGTTGGCGCAAAGAAGGATGACGAACGAGGATATTCTGCACATGACACGTTAACAAATTACAGTCTTAGAGGAGAAAAAATGATGAATGACGATGTTCTGCGAGTAGAGAGGAACAATCAAAATGTGCATTTTATACACAAGGAAGGAATTTGAGGACCTACAGGAAATAATGAGCCATTAAGGCCCAGCGCACACGGAGCAACTATTTTGTAACCGCAGTTGGGAATCAGTTGCGTCTGCAACCAGTTTGCAACTGAGACAAAACTTCTGTCCGCACATTGGTGTAATGACAAAGGGCTGGTTGTAAATCAGTTTCTTCTATTGTGCAATCAGTGGAGTGTTTATTTAGTGCGGTACGTGTTGTTTTTTAGCCCTTGGCCGTCAGCGCTTACTATCACTGAGTCAGGCGAAGAAGACGCTGTGAACTATAATCAATACCAAAGACGTTAGATAGTTTGTACTTGTTCAGGGCTTCATGCTTCTCTACTGCTCCAACGAGCTTCATGTTGAGTTCTTGATCATTCATTTTGAGATCGGCACTACGATGCCGTCAAAATACCTCAAAAACACCACGTTGTCTCGTGCAACTGAAGTCTGCAACGCAACTGCAACCGCAGGCCCACGGTTGTATGTGATTGGTTTCAGACTGGTTTGAGATCGTCAAAAACCAGTCGCGTCGTGTGCGCCACCCCACTCAAATATATTGTCGAGGTCACAAAACAGTTGCGCGCGCAACTGGTTTGCAACGGTAGTTGTAAAACAGTCACACCGTTTGCGCTGGGCCTAAGAATGAGAGAAAGGTTGAAATTCTTCGAGGGAGTCAGTCCTACGGCCTTGCAACAATGTCACAGGTGTTTAAGCTTCCAGCTAGACCTTCGACTTCTTATAGATATCTTCAAATTATGGTACCCCAAACAGAAAATATTCTTACATATCTTCTTAAATATGTAATTGAAAACATTAATACAATACTTTTCACTTTTTCGACTATTAGGCCCCTATTAGCCGAGGCAACCAGATGCGCCACCGGTGGCGCGTCCGGTGGAACTGCTCAGTCGTGGGGCATAGAATCAAATGAGTCCTATTAGCCGGGGCAACCAGACGCGCAACCAGACTTTCCACCGAAACCAGTCGCCTGAGCCCCAAAACCGCCTTGGGTTGCTCAACTGATTAAAAGGACTAGCCAAGTATAATTTTTTTAATAACATCTTGTGCTACATATTTAAACTGCATACATGCTCAGTATGGAACGTTTAAGTTAACCTCTAAAAGCACAATCGTCACAGAACATCATTAATGCTGAAACTAAACGCAGAGATGTTGCATTGTACCAATTTTTTCCTCATAGAAGTCCCTAACATATCCATTTTATTAAACTGAGCATCATCGGCTGATGAACTTTAAAGATCTCTCCGGTCGAAAAATGCTCACTGATCAATACCATTACAACATCGTAGTTTCTCGCAAAAGGTACGCTTTGGATGCCCTGATTGGTTGTTTACAAAACCCACGAAGAAAATAGTTAATCATTCATTCGTGGGTAACAACACTGTTGACCTGCGGCCACGATAACCTCTATACCCAACCTCTGGCATCAATCATCTTTCTCAGCCCGTCAACTGCTTAAAGGGGGGCAACGTTTTATACTCGCCATATTTCGGAGTATTGATGAACAAGGTCTAGAGGTTCGATGCCCGAGACGCTGGAGCGCAATCACTCTTCCGGCGTCGCACTTAATGTTTTATCGATAGCAAATAACAGCGACGTTTATTGAAAAAGACAACTTCTCACAGGAGGCTTAGTTATTTTCTCTTAAGATAGTTAGAAAGGCATCGGCCGAAGTCAAGTAATGTACTTTGCCTACCTATTATTTACGCAAAAAAGTCGCCAAAAATTAAACAACAGAAAGCATAATTAGGAACGAAACGTGGATGCAATTTCTTGGAAACGTCAAAAAATAATTTTTTAAAGGTATTCACAGTAATCAACTTGACTAATTTCAACACCTTTGCACACTGAACTTTTGAGACATACCTTGGTTAAATATTCACAATCTGAGCTCGGGTAAATCCTAAATAAATATATTTATTTATAAACAAAAGATATGTAAAAGCCGAGAAACTAAATATATTTGCGTAATTTTGGTGAAGTCGGTGTAGTGGTTTTCGTTCTGCGATATTGGTACCAGAGATACCGGCGGTCATCTAGCCAGTTTCAGGAAGTTTATTGCAAACAACTTCCTTTATTTTCTCAGGAACTTAAAATTTCCTTACACATTTAGATTTTTCAAAAAAATTTGCTTGTAATGAGTGCCGTCTCAACAACTTCTCGCTAAACACGGCTTTTCTAGCTCGATAAAACCGTATTTCTCCATAGGAGCCCATATTAAATTATCTTAATTTTAAGCCTGAATCACACGATCATTTTTTTTCGTCGCGAAAGTGATCACTATCGCGAGCTCTGCGCAAAATGATCGTCGGCGGTAATTGTTTTTCGCGATCGCGATCGCGATGTGGATTCCCATCGCTATTTTTCATCACTCGTCCGGTCGCTTTTTCCGTCGCTAAAACCGTCACTAAAACCCCATATCAGCCAATCGGAACGCATGACCGTATGGTGTGATTGCAGCGCCACGTTTGACAAATGTGGGAACGGCATAAATAAACAAACACGCTATATAATTTCGTGATGAGGGTCCTATGACAACGAGCTGTGATATTGGAAATGATGCGAAAAGCGACGGCGGGAGTGACCGTGTGATTCAGAAAAATGATCACAAGAGCGATTGCTTTTCGCGACGGGAAAAGTGATCGCGATAGTGATTACTTTCGCGACGAAAAAAAATGATCGTGTGATTTAGGCTTTACCGTCAAATATCTCAAAAACGACACATGGGAATCCCTCTTTTCTTTAGATCATTGAAAGAGCGTCTCACAAAGAATATATGACCAATGTTTCATTATTTTTTTTCTTTTAACGAGGTGCTCTAACTCCCTTAAGGGGACTCACTACCTCAGCGAAAAGCGTCGCTGTAGGTCATCACGATTTCCCATTTCGTTTATAAACCTCGATCCTGTTACACTAAAAATTTCCAGCACATGTTAAAACAGGGGTGAATTCGTGCGATCATATCGAGATGTTACTCCTTTTAGCGTTGAAGTTGGGGAATTATACACTAAAAACAACGTTTTCACCATGTTTACGACATAAAATTATACATTTCCGATTACAAAAATGTAGGTATCACGTAATTACTGAAAATATTGGCCCCACATTGTAAAAATAAATTGTGTAATGTACAAAACTTAGAATATACGCTAGAATGTATGTTCTAAATTTTACACTTCAATCATAAATGAAGAATTGCATAGGGTTGATGTAAAAATACAGGATAAATCGTTGCTATTAATATTCGCTATTAAGCTGATATTAACAAATTCACCATATAAATTCCACTTTTATCGACATCACTTCCCTCCAGAAAGAAAATATAAAGCCTTTTAAATTATTCCCACGGCTAAACTCGTGTATAACTCTAGCAATACACTGTATAATTACACAGTAGCATATTTATATCACTAATACAAGGATTCTCTGCAATTTCATCCACAGAAAATCGCATCAATTTGGTTTACCAATGCGACCACGAAAAGGCCACTGCGCAGTACAAAAACGGAATGTTTTGGGGCTTTAACACGCATCTCAGCCAAGAAGCCAACGCATCATCAAACTAATAACTTCAGCTAAATTGAAATTTACACATTAGGGTCTTTGATTGATCATTATTGATAATGATTATTGCTAATGAGCGAACCACATATCAGCGCCATATAATAAGACTTTCAGCCGCAGAACACGTGTATCTGAATTACAGGTAGATAATTGGAAATCAATAAAGGCAACGCTAATTACCTGATACCTAGAGCGCTGTTATCGTTAATTACCTATCGATTCGACGTCAACGTCCGCAATGCCGGAGCTAATATTTGCTGAAGGATACAGGAAAAAATAACGACCACGAGTCATGCACTCTTTTCAAAGGTATTATTCAGAGTATTCATCGTGGATATGAATATTGCATTCATATACACTTATAGCGTAAGGATAGAAATGCATTAACGATTAACAAAAAAGAGCATAGACATAGCGACGCTTTATATTCTATTCTTTATTTATTATTTAATTATGATTGTTTGTTAAGTAAAGGATGAAAGCACTCGGTGAAATATAGAGGTTCGGACTTAGAAAATAAACTAATTGCATAATAAATTGTTTATTTTTTCATGAAGAAAGCGTGCCGTTATCAGAACAAAAAATCTACATTTCTATCCCTCTATTCCCACTTATTCCCCAATTAAGTATAGATAGGTATTTACTACCTCCTATTTCATTTATTTTACCTCTATTACGAGTTTCACTACTCGTAATAGTTATAACTGGAACCTCCGCAGTCACTGACAGCTTTTGACACCGGTATCGTTTACCCTGTCCTTATCGGAGTGATTGCAAAAAAGTCTGTCACAATTAGAAGAATTCAAAAGATTATTCGCACACTAATGCAACTCGTTTTAGATTCCTCCTTCTTAACTGAAACATACTTACACAACTGTACGGTGAATTGGTTAACATTGAGATCGGTACACTTTAGGCAGTTTCGTTTTATAAGGCGGTTTACAAGCCAGCTCCCCGTTCATCCAAAGCATTCTATTAATTTGACTGCATCGATGTAACACAATAAACTAGTATAATTGATAATTACTCGATTATTAATTAGCTAAATGTAACTAAAAACTAACGGCATTATAAAAATTATTCAGATTAATTATATCCTGATATTCTGCGGTACGATAAAATATTACACATCTTTCTCTCAGGCTCCATAATTTAAAACGAAAAAAGGTTGTATAAAAAATTTTTTAACTTTTGAAAAATTGCATGTCTACATTAATATATTGAGGAAATACCACCTTTTTGGCCCGTTCATACTGTTTTCCGTACCAATTTGCTGAAGAAAATTTAATTATATTCTTCAATTCGGTAATATAGTTCAAGATATCTATAACCATACCTATATCACTTTGTTACATCCAACATTTACCCCTTCGTAATAAAAATATTAAACACTACTAGATTGCCTACCTCTACGTTCATTCATTCGTTCAATTAATTGTTGAACGTTCGCTGCAGAAAAAAGTAAATGTGCATTAATTCAAAAAATTAATTAGAAAGTTATTTACGGGTATGTAAAGTTAGAATGGGCAAATTCATTGTTTTTCAAATTAATCTCAAGCGTTTGATATCTTTGTGAGCTGATGCAAGTAAATTTGAAAGCACACTTGGACAGTGAAGTATATACGGTTGATATGAAAAAAAACTAATACCATAATAAATAATTCATTTGAAAAGATTTAACGGGATGCTAATTTGAAAAAAATACTAATTGCCTTCATAAACATCATTTTGGCGTTAAAGCGCTCGCATTTCACCTTTATCGCTGACAGTAAATATTTAAGAGGTATTTCGCTTAATTTCCATAAGAAGAGAGGTAAATCAAGGCTCAATTTGTAAGTTGTTGACCGTATAACGTATAAGTTGCGTAATTCATAAAAGCTACACGAGTTTTACGCCAAATTCGTATCCAGTGGATAACCACTCACTTGTCACTTCCTAAAATACAATTTACTTTTCTCTACTTCCATTAAGAACTTGCCAGACCTACAGCATCAGTCTGCAAACAAATGAAGATACAACGAACGTCATAGCCCTTAGGCGCACTCTGCCGTAACATGGATCCTCTCCGCCTTTCTATTGCTGAATTGATTCCTTCATTTTCAATTGATCTACGTTAATTATGTACGCAATTGGGAACAAAATTTAATTTACCCAAGATTTCGGGAGATAATAGTTATTTAATATCATTATTTCTCTAAACAAAGAGGTTCAGTGAGTTGATACCGAGAAACAATCGTGACAGCATGCAAATGAGATCACTGAGTTGATGAATTATTCACACGATTTGCCCACGACCGTACGTGAGTATTCAAACCAGAGGATACATTTCCTCTTCGACGTGTTACCTTGCTTCCAACATTGAATTTAATTCTCTGGATAATAGGGAAGTTATTCATGACAGTAGCTTCACCTGGCCGTGGGACATCTATTGTGAGTTCAAAGGCGGAATCAGTACTATAGAATTTCACCCCGTCTGAGGAAGTTTACCTTCAACCTCGTAAGATGCGCCTGTAATTCAGTTGGCATGGAACAATTCATACCAGCACATTTTTGATTGAAATACAATCAACAGTGACCGAAGATTGCGCATGGTATTATTTCTGAAACAGCTGTGCTCAAGACGAATAAATCGAGAGGTTAGGAGATTTAAGGATAGGAACATGGAGTGTGACGTTGCTTCGTCCCTGTGTTAGGCTAGAAAACTTGAAGGTGAAGATGATGATATGACATATCAACTACATATTACCTCGTAGTTGCTATTTGTTAGAACAGGAGCCGTTGACTTTTGCGAAGATGTAAAAAAACTGATACTTTATGAGAGATTTGACGCCCCGAGTTCGACCTAGAATTCGTTAAGTCCATCAATTTTCGAGGGATAAGCCAATTCCTTTGGAATATTTACATTATTTCATAGTTTCTTTCGGACTTGTATATGTTATACGGCTCTAAAAAGACGTTCTCATTGTCACTGAGAGAGATATATTGCTATAATTGCACAAACAATCCACGCCCAGGACGCAGCCATCAAGTCTCTCGTGAATGCCAGCCTAATTCGTTTAAAAGCTGTTCATCTCTCTCCGTTCGATCGTGGCAGTTTCTGACGAATTGCGCCCCTTTCGTATTTGAATTAGTTCAAGAATTAAATCTCTCTCCGCCAGATCCGATATGCCCGTCGAGGATTCCAGGCGCGGCCTGACAAGTACGACGTGGCACCTTGTCTTACCCTTTTCAATCCGAGAACCTTCCAACAAAATGCTTTAACAACCGTAGCTTTTTTAGAGTTCCGCCACAAATATTTCTTAAGCGTTTCCCAATATAGGTTTGCAGTTATCATTACCCTCAGAGAGTAGGCTTCATCTAGTGCAGTGGTTCCCAACCTTTTCTTGTTTGAGGCACCCTTGGAAAGCCTTTCAAAAGTTCCCGGCACCCTTATAAGGAAATAGATATTTAAAATCTCCGTAGCTTTTTTATTATTATTTATTTATTTGTTTCATTTCGAGAGTTTGCATGCAACAACACCTTATACCTAGTCCTAGATGATATGAGAATACTGTTTACACTGATTCTGCCTAAATAAAAAATAGTATTACGATACAAATATGTAATGTGAAATTTTGGCGGCACCCTCAAAAGATCTCACGGCACCCCTTAGTGCCGCGGCACACCGGTTGGGAACCACTGATCTAGTGTCTAATAATATCTAGTCTTATAATAGGTATCTAGTGTCTAATAATAAACTCCATTCACCACATGCACATGAGGACAGTAATTACATCATACGCAAAATAATACTGCCGTAACTTTTCTGGGATTTAGTTCTCTTCTTTCCTTTCTAGGCTGCGTAGGTCAGTAGATGAACGTAGTATCAGTCGAATTAGAGGATCTCAAAGTCAATACCTTAGGCAATTTCGCTATGGATGATAGCGCTGTTAGTAAAGTAACGTATTTACAGCTGATTATGGAACAGGGGTCAATTGTATACAGGGTTGTCATGAAAATATGGTGCAGTTTCAGTAATTCTTAGGAAGATACCACACCTTGCGATTTCTTTCGAGTGGGGTACGTCAAAAGCGTTGCTTATAGGAAAAAAGTCGCAAACTAATAAAAGTTAATGAACAGGATTAATGAAGCAATGACAACCATTTACGAAGAAATGTTAACTAACGTTTGGACAGAAGTTGGGTATGGTATTTACACTGGACGAGCCACTAAGGGCTCTTATATTAAAATTGATCAATTATGTAAAAAAAACTGTTCGAAACGATAAATTCGAAAAATAAAGTAATTAAACTCTATGAAATTTTATTTTCATTTAAACCATGTTCAAAACCGCACCATTCTTTTAATACAATCCTGTAAATATGAACCCCATAAAAGAAGAGCTTTGAGAAAAGTCCGACGATTAACCCTGAGAAGAAGGCTGGACAATTTGGTTGGGAACATCATGAGACATATCGGCCTGATGAAAAAAATCATCGAAGGACAGGTGGAAGGGAATATGGTCAAGGGACGGCTCAGAATGAGTAACACATGGCAGGTTATACAGGATGTAGAAGAGAATAAATACTACACTATGAAAAGGCTAGCGTATAAAAGAGAGGAATAGCTGCGCCAAACCAATATTAGGATCGTTGACATAAGATGATGATGAGAATAGTAATTGAGTAACCCAACTTTTTTACGACATTTTCTGAAGAATCGCAAAAAATTTAAAGTCATGCATCATCTTAAAATCAAGTATATCCGTGAAATCACATGTGCTGTAGCCCCACTTATCGCTTTTTTAATTTTTGTTACCCAAAGTATATTACTCAAAGGAAAATCAGACAGCATCCAACAATGAAGAAATCAAGGGATAAATAATGTCAGTTGCATCACTTTTGGTTTAAGGGCTACACTTAATGAACGTATCGTCTGAAGATATCGCGGAACTAAATACGACAGATATCCTTTTGAGAAATCGTATGGCATTAGTGTGACAAGCCGATTGGTGGCTATTGCTATTCGCGATGGAGATTCAATCAATCGATGAACACTCCTCGGCACGAAGCTCTTCTGAAAGGTTACAGAGGCCTCACTTCGGTCTGGCCCCCTGCTGAGCGTGAGTTCACGCATTGCCCGGGGAATGTGAAGGTGAGGGGCGGGATTAAACAAAAGAATGGGATATCGCGATTCGGCAAGCAGCGTGCAGGGAAATTCGCGTGAGGTCTCCCGTCAAAAGAGCATTGAGTTGGTCTCAAAACAAGAATTGTTGGACATGCCATATCGAATTCAAAATCAATTCGTTATCCTGAACAGTAATGTACACACAGTGAACAACATTTAATTAAATAATTTGGAATAAAAAATAAATTTCAACAGTATCCTGAACAGTTACTTACACACAGTGAACAATATTTCATTAAATAATTTGAAATAAAAAATAAATATCAATGAAGCATCCTAGCCCAAGATGGGGTGCAATCGCGATTCGACAAGAAGGATGCAGGGATATTCGCGCGAGGCCCGCAATCAAAATAGCATTGAGGTGGTCTTAAGGCCGTTTTACACGGTACACGGAATTGCGCAATCTGACGTACTAGAGCACATGCGAGAATGCGTGGATGCGAGACGGCAAAATAGCCCCTGTTCTAATTTCGTTCGTGCATTCGCGCAATTCCACGCCATTTTAGAAATTAATGCCGCTCTAACCTGCGCAATTCCGTGCTCCGTGTAAAACGGCCTTTACAACAACAAATGTTGAACAAGCCGTATCATACACAGTCACTTACGCCCAATAAACAACACTTCATTAGGTAATTTGAAATACAAAAAGAAATACCGATGAAGCATCCTACCTCCGTTGTAGTTCCAGAGAGCACTTACGCATAGCAGCCTTTCTAGGAGCCGATTTTATAATTTAAGTGCTAACCATAAAATGATATAGCCTTCAACTTTACCAGCGAAGGCTGAAACTTCTGGTTAGTGCAAATCATAAAATTATATAGCCTTCAACTTTGACTGACGGAGCCTGGAACTTCTGGTTAGCTGGTGTATATGATCAAACTTCAAGCGAAGCAGAACTTCCAATCCCCGCCAGATAAAGTTGAAAGCTGTATCATCGGTTAGCGCTAACCAGGCATGAAAATGGGCACTAATGGGCACACTGGTCTCAAGTGACAATATTTTCGATAAAGCCTTATTCATTTTGTGTCTATTATGATGACGTGCAGATTTAATTATTTCCAAATTATTTTATTAACACTTGAGCTACAAATTTACGGTTGTCATAGTAATTCACTTCCATAAAATAATTAAACCCGGGGGTTTTTTTGGTAAGTGAGCGATGGAAATATCTGCGACGCTGACGCCTAGCGTGCTGAAAATAAGATCGTAGATCTACCATAATATAATCAGTACTAGGATTATACAATCGATTTTAAATCTAAAGTAATGCACTTCTTCATTTTTTAAACTAAATTTTAATGGCTACCAACAAATTCGCGCTGTGGATACTATTGGCGTGGACGCCGCAAAAAAATACACCCCGACGCCAGTCCTATCTTGGCATCTAAATCTACATTCTACCGTGCAAACAGCCTCTACAGGTGTTTGGGGGGGCGCTAGGACACTAGCTGTTAATAAATAATATAAAATGTTCCAACAAAATTACTTCTAGCATTTATTAATGCCCTTTATTGTAAGGAAGAAAAACGAATCCCCCTACATATCCGTTCGGCAAAATGTCCCTCTTAATTTATCGCTTCCGTGTCGGAACTGGAAAATTAGTGTGGTTCTAACATGATGTTCTCCGTGTCGGTCTTGAAGATATCTATTCTCAATTCAAGCAATCTAAGCCTAGCGCGAAGCCTCCGAGTCTCCAGCGGCTCCCAACCTAATTCGTTTAACGTCTGATTAACACTTTCTGTACCCCAGTAGCAGTTTTGACGAATCGCGCTGCTATCCTTGGTATTTTATCAACTTCACGGACTTACAGTCTTTCAACACCGGATCCCATATGCTCGTTGCTAATTCGAAGTGTGGCCGGACGTGTGCAAAATAGCACCTCACTTTTACTTTCTCGTCCGAAAACCCTCCCACAAGATGCTTGACGTATCCTAAGTTTTTTTCCAGCCTATTCCAATATGTCTTGTCTTACATATGTGTGTTCCCACGATAGCTTCGAAGTTACCGTAACTCCTAGCTACTTGACTTCATCAGTCGCCTTTATTTTTACACCATCCATTGCATATTCATGGAGGTAATTGGACGACCTCCGCACGAAATTTACCGCCGTACATTTGCTCAGCATAAGTTCAGACCCACTTTATGCTTCACGCATGGACGTTTTTTTTAAATCCGATGGTATAATTTCAAATTCAGAGTAATCAATAATTTCGTGATAGATGACAGCGTCTCAGCAAATAAACGTATTTTACTGCCAATCCGACAGCATAGGTCATAATTAATGCATACGTACAATGAAGAGAAGGAGGCGAATCACGCCTCCTTGTAAGACATGTGATATCACTTTAAGTATATCAGTCCCAATTCCGTCAAGAACTACTTTCATGTTTACGGTTACTCCTACATATACGTATTATGACAGTAAAAATAACAAGTAAACATCTTACTCACGAATGACGGCAATGGTAATAAATTATATCTCAAAAAAAAAACAAATTACATTTTTCGCTCATCCCCGAGGTGTAGAAATTACTTATCCTCGTAACCATTGAAAGGACGACTCTTTCATCATCTGTGCGAGATAGGGATTTCGTAGAAAGCCTTTCATATAACTGGTCCACAGCATTGATGTGAGTGAAATGGTACGGTGGGGGGGTGCACCTACCTATCTAAATGTGTACGGCGCGGCGTATTAGCGTATCCATGAAGCTATCGCTACACGGAGAAGGGGAGATTGGCGATCACGGAGGCGTAAAATAACACACGCTCGTTGACTAATCCAAACGGATCTCACTCTTTTCACCATTGAGAGATCCGCTCTTTTCACCATCGAGAACGGTTCGTTGAAAATGAATTAGTAGACTACATGGGATTAGAATGGAGACAGCGCATGGGGAGAGGATATAGAATCCGTAGCGCTAGGCTATCCGCAAGCAGTACTTTTGAAACGAGAACATTGTTATCCATTTCTCGCTATATTCTTAAAATTCCTTCTATCACGCAATCCTTGTTATCTGGGCCATAAAATGCATCATGACTTCAACAAATGCATTTTTTTGTTACAAAGTCAAGAATCACACAAAATCATCTAGAAATTACGGCATCTGGTTACCCAATTATAAAATACAGCTGTGGGTTGCAAATAATTATTATTTTTGGTATAATAAACGGTATCTCGAGAGAACATAAATAGATCACTTTTTTATACTCTAGGTTTGCATAGCCTCTTAATCGTATTGAGAACGAATTATTCGTCAATATATCAGTAGGCACAATAGAAATAGGAAAAATATCATTTTATCATTACATTCCGATTGAACAATTTCTACATGCATATCTCAGTATGTTTGGTAGTTGAGTTCAGATGCTTTGGAACGAGAAAAATAGCCCATTTCACGTAATGCTATCGAATTTGTTTCAAGAAACCCATATTCTGGCCAGAAAATAGACAGCCCTGAAAAATACAGATTTTTTGGTAATTAATAAATTTAGAAAAATATCACAAAAGCAACGAGGAGATGATAGTAACGTATTACGCCATCAGAAAATTCACCAGAGGGTATTAAATAATAACTTCAATTTCGTGAAATAATTGACATTCCGCAGGAATAGAAACAGGGCATTCATCCCTTGATTTTATATTTCTTGACCTCTAAGCAAAAATAAATGGAGTGGGAAATGACCCCGAGGTTAACTTGCGTGTTTTTGAAATCATGAATAATTCTTGATCACCGTAGTTTATTCATGATAAAATATGAACAACAAACGGTAATTTTCGCACTTAAATGTATAACTCCACTACCGGCCATGGTTTCAATACTCTACGTCATTTTCAAGGTATTTTTATTAATACACGTAATACCTTTGGCTCGGTATTCTCTACAGAAAATACACAGTTAATAGTAAGCTCGGAAGTAAACCCTGGTATGAAATCAAATTTAGTTATAGGCTCCAATTTTTATTAGGGTTAACTCATCCGTTTAAGACACGTATCCTCACCCATTAAGCCTTTCCGCATAACATTTACCGGAGAAGCCTCAAATTTTAAACTCCATGCGACATGCCGAAGCTCATTCTGTCCATCATATAAATCAATCTCAAAACTCAATCGTCTTCGACTCTTTGGTTTGATGATAAAAGCGGTCCGCGACGCTTTTCAACGGAAAATTCTACATTCTACACGTAAAGTAACTGGAACGAACGTTTGACGAAGCCTATTCCCAGAGCGTTCTTCCGACAGAATAGCCGGGAGACATTTTATTGACCGGCAGTCACACGCAGAGCAGGGAACGTAACGCACGGATTCGCTCCCTGGAATGCAAAGAGGATTCCTCATGAGGAAACAGTACCAACTCTGACAGAGACACGCTCGTCCATATCCAAAGAGACACGATTTCGTTACAGCGAAAGACGTGAAAGACTTGCGGTTCTCTACTTCCTTATTGGCAAGCATGATTGAGAGAGCCAACATAAAACATTATATTATTCATCTACATCAGCGGTTCCCAACCTTTTTTTTCCTCCTGTACCCCTCTGTATAACTATTATTGTCCTCCCAAAAATGTAATCTGCACATGTTATATCATAGTTACACTACGTGTAGGTGTCTCTTTCAGTAACAAATAATTGTATAAATAGAAACTTTTTTTCGTGTATACATATTTCCTGATATATACTTTCGGCGCGCCACTGTTGCCAGGCTACTATTAGGGAACATAGCGTCCGCCATTACCAGATTATTTTCGATGTACATCCAACTGCTTCGACGAGTACTTCAAGGGGTACGCGAAACACCGGCTGGGAACCATTGATCTACATCCCCTAGCCGCCTAAAGAGGCGTGTGGCAGGTGGTGTTAGGACACTAACCCTTTACAGATAATAAGGAAATTCTCAAACAAAATTACGATAAGTATTTATTGAAATCCTTTATCGTGCGGGGGGAAAAATAATTCTCATATTTATCCGTTCGGAAAAATATCCTTCTCAATTTATTGCTTCAATTGGACCTGGAAATATAGTGGAGCCCTAATATTATGATATCGTGTCGCTCTTAAAGATATCTGTTCTCAATTGCTCAAAGAATCTAAGCCTTCTTATTATAAAATCATTATAATTAAAGCCTTTATTATTATTCAAGTTTTGTACGATTAAGTTAGGTTTTCATGGAGTACTTAAGAAGTATCCTTGCAGTATTTCCCTACGTTATGGACTTCCCTCTTCAATTCATAATAAGGCCTACTCTCCATCATCCAATCTTAAAATCCTATTATATTCCTTCCTCTCCCTCGTTTAACCAACATTTTACCCTCCAACACTTTTACAGCATATCTCCCCTCTTAAGTAATTGCTCCGTCCGTACTTTCCTACTCCTCCGTATCTCATCTGGAAAAATTATTAGGTACAGTATATAATTTTACTTTTAGCCAACATAGCCTTTGCGGACAAGACAGCGAAAATTGCAATTACGGAATAAGGTTTTGCAACTTCGATCGGTTTATGCGTTGAAATTTAATGACCAAAATGCGATGGTCTTCAGTCTCTTCGGATACTTTCGCGAGCATGAGGGACAAACCACTACGATAAGATGAAAAGAGAAAATAGTTCGTAAATTGCAAATAAAAATTTGACGATAAAATGGTTCTCGTTATTCAAAGGAAAAATAATACAAGGGTATGATGTGTACCAATAATTACGAAATATATGCCCTTGCCATACTTTTATAAAAAGAAATTTTATGGTGACACAAAATTTATTTCATGAAAATCCCAGAATTCACCTCCCCCTAAGAATTTACCCGTATTTCAGCTAGTTCTTTTGAAAGACATTATCAATAGACCCTTTATAACACAGCGTTTTTTCTGGGAAAATAAAACTTGAATATTTGTCATTTAGAAAATATGAAAAATTTCAGGTCAATTACAAAAATCAACAGCAGCTTTATATTTGACCATTCCATTTCGCAGCATAAAATGACGAATAGTTCATATCTATCTTTAATAGTCAACCATGCACAGTGCAAACATTTGTAAATGACGTATCTTCATGTTGCTCAGAGGGAATACTGGGTTAGAAAGGGTTAAAGTTAGAAAATACAGGGCTTTTATTCAAGACCAGATAAGTTGGTAAAATAAAATACTACCCGATATGTCAACACTATCAGAGTTGGAGGAATATAATTACTTCAGGCGGTCTGGTTACCTCTTGGGAGGGACGCATATTCACACTCATACGAGTATGAAGGAACTTCTAAGGAAAATATTCTGGATAGATGCAAGCGAAGTCTCATTTCCTGTTCGAGGAAAAATTCTAGAAACATGACACATTACCTTTATGGCACCGAGGCGACTGAATTTCCGTTGAGGAAGTTACTAGCTTTCCCCATTACCTGTAAACGTATTTCCTCTTGGAATTGATGTACCTATGCATTTTAAAATCTAAACTAAGATGAAAGCTTAATATCCCACGCTACACTTGTCCTCTTAATCATGAGCGAAACACGCTATAGAGAAGAAATTCAAACTATCAAGATGACTTTCATGTTTTCACAGAGTTATATACGTTTTTATTTCAAAATAGACGAGTCATTATTGACTGAATAAAATCACTGATATTCCTCATGTTCTTCCAGCGATTAATTTTTTTGTCCTTAATTCATTACGGAATGAAAACTGTGCCTTCAATACGAATCAATCAATCAATTTTTCAATAATATGATGACATTTCTGCGTCCCCTTCATGTTTTTTCGACAACAATATAGGTAAACCAAGAGCGAAAATACTTATACTTTATGGAATCATAACCACAAGACAAAACGCTGCTTACATTACTTACACTGCTGCCGTATCAATTCAATCCAACATCCTGTTGCAATAAAATAAAAGTGCTACAGCGCATTATTAAAATGTGCTAAAAAAAAGACTTTTTAAAGTTTTCCCTATTTTATGGCGAAAATAATATCTAATTGATGGTTTGATAATTTGAACTATATTTTCCTCAAAAGAGTTGAAAGATTGGGATTTCGTAAGTTGCATATGCTTGTTTTTAGCAATAATGAGGCAGAAGCCAAGCAGCTAAGTCACAGGACTAAAAGCGCAAGTTATGTCACACGATATCCCGACTTCAAAATTTTTACCTAAATTTCCACAACAAATTCACAAATCTTATCAAGTGTCTTGCTGTGCATTTCCAATTGTTTAAATACGAAATTTTCAACTGACTAGATTGCGCGGATGCATATTTTATTTTTAATGATCAATTCATGCACTAATCCAGGAAAATACACTCGATTGATAGGCACACTCACAAAAAAATCATTAATATAACTAGCATAAATTTGTACGGTGATTCGTATAAAATTAGTTCACTGATTTTAAAATCCATAGTTAGAATACAAATGACAGCGACTTTACGTTTACATCCGAGGGCGGATCCAGGATTTTTACTCTCTTGACGCTATGAAACATTCTCTTTCTTTTAATATGAAAGTTATTAATAAGAAATTCAATTACTGTGGCTCCGAAATACACAAAAAACGAACGTCACGATAACCGTATTTAAAGTCAATTCTTTAAGCGTCTAGGGGGGCAGTGGCGCAGCGAGGGGCGGAGGTTTTCGGGGATAAACCCCCGCCCAAAACTCAGAGAAATTTTAACATTTAATCCATTGTACTTTACGTATAAATATTACTTATAGAATAGTGCAAGGATTTATAAAATATCCCTCAAGGCCTGGTTACACGTTACATTAACACGCACAGGTTAATGTCTAAATATATGAACGCGATAATAAACGCCAAAATGCATCGTGTAACCACCCAACTTGTGCGAATGCATGCACAGAAAATAGAACCTATTCTAATTTGGCTCATGCATTCGTACATTTTCCGTTCCGGTTCACCAAAATCATTCACGCGAACGTACATTAACTTGTACGTGTTCATGTACCGTGTAACCAGGCCTTCAGAATGCGGTAAAACTCACCGTTTTGAACCATTTATCAAAAAAATTTTCTGGTGAATGGAACCCTCACCTCCTTTATGCCATACCCCCAGTATTAGCTGCTCCTAAGCACCCCCCTAACCTTAATTCCTAGCTGCGCGACTGTAGGGGGGCACCTGCCCCTGTGCAACCCCCCCTAAATCCGCCTATGTCTACATCTACATACAACCCCGCAATTCGCCTTTAAAAAATATGTTGCGGGGGATGTTGCGAAATCAGCCGTTAACAAATAAAATCGAAATTTTCGCATGCAGTTCCACCTATCATTGATTTAAGTCCCTGATTGCTCGGAGGAAAAACGCATTCCTACATCTATCCTACAGAAAAAATAGCTCTCTCAATTTATCGTTTATGTCGGACCTGGAAATATAGTGGGGTTCTGAAATGATTTTCTCCGAGTCGCTCTCACAGATATCTATTCCTAATTGCTCTGGAAAGCTCAGACTAGCGCGTACCCTAGGAATATCTAACGGCTGCCAGCCTAATTCGTTTAACATCTTTGAAACGCTTTCTGTACGACCGTTGCAGTTTTTAACGAATCGCGCAGCTTTCCTTTGCATTTCTTTTTCTAAGTTGACGGATTAAGTCTTTCAGCACCGGATCCCATACGCTCGCTGCATATACAAGGAGTGGCCGGACGAGTGCGGAATAGTACCTCTCTTTTACTGTTTCATCCTAAAATCTACCCACAACGCGCTTGACGTATCCAATGCGCTTCCGGGCTCTACTACAAATTTTTCTTATGAGTGTTCCCCACGATAGGTTCGAAATTATCGTAACTCCCAGATACTTCACTTCATCTGTCGCCTCCATGTTAACACCATCCACAGTATACTGCCCTGAACTTCTTTCACTGTTGTATTTTAGGCTCGATCCACCCGCTCGTTCTTCCTACTGCATCTGCCGATTCCCAGGGTCTCCCTGACCCAGCGCTCACCTTTATATCGCCTCTCCTCCCTTCTGAACTCACTCTCTCCCTCCATTGATTCTATTTACTTATTATGCAACAATTTCGCCGTAAAAGGTACGACTCATATGTCAGCTAATCGACCTCTCTCGTTTGGTTTATTATGTGTTAGTTTTTATATTGTTATTGTGTTTTGTGTCATTCAATTTTTTGTTAACATTTTCACTTTAAATTGGCGTCACGGCAGTAGGTCAAAAATGATTAAAATAAATAAAATATACAAGGTGATAGTAGGACGACCTCCATAACAAATGAACCGCCGTTCGTTTGCTCAGATTAAGTTCTAGTCCCGACTCATGTCTCCACAATATGAACGTTGTTGAAATCCGATGACTGAATTTCAAAGTCAGGCTGATCACTAATTTCACGATAGATGACAATGCCGTGAGCTAATATACGTATTTTTCTGATGCTTCATGAGTAAATGTCATTAATGTATAAACTGAAGAAAATGACGCCACTTACGTTTCCTCGTAGGACACCTGACGTCACTTCAACTACATCAAAGGTATTTCCTTCAAGAACCACCCTTTGCTTACGATCACTAAGAAAGTCGCGTATCCAGTTTATGTACAACTAATTCGTATAATCCACGTGACTATAATTTGTTTTTAAATTTTTTAGGTACCGCGTCGAAAGCTTTCTTAAAATCTAGAAATTATGCGTCAACTTGTCTTCACCGTTCCCATACTTGAGAACATCGTAAAGAAAGATCGCGAGCTGCGGTCTTCATAATCCACCTTTCCGGAAGCCGTACTGACTGCCATGAAGGAAGTTACGACTGTTCAGGTAGGTCATGATATTGCTGACACATCATCGTGCGAGATATAAGTCATGCAAAGGTGTTAACCTCAATAAACCGGATAATCGGGAATTCATGTATGCCTACATTCAATTATATCTTGTCAGAGAAAATCTTAACCTCTTCGCATGAGTTGAAGTAGAATATTTTGAACAAAAAGTTCCCATAAAATTACTTGAAGGAACTATTGCATTATTTCATATGTCACCCGTGGATTTCTTTTGTAACTGCCAGCATTGAGACTCCTTTGTTTAAATATGTAGCAACACATCTCGAACATCCAAATGTAAAATGAGTCGTAAACCCCAAAACAGAATCCTAAATCCAATTTAGTGACTATATTCCAAATTATACATGTAATACTACAAATTGTATTTGTGTGTGGAATAAACATTATTATTATTTCATTTGTTTCGTAACGAAAGCATAATTTTTAAATACCGCCGACGAGAAATCCAACTTTCATCCATAGCACTGTCTTTTCCTTGCCATTCGTCGTCATTTGCTCTTTAAACCGTCATCCAAAGCAATTCACGTCTCACTATTTCTCCTTTCCATCCCTGCTTGCGAACGTTCAGAGAAATCCCAATCTCTTGAATTCCTCTCTTCGTCTTCCCTCATTATCCCATTGCCCCAATCTTCATCCTATACTCCATCACCAAATCTCTTTTACCCAGGGTTCTTTGCATATTTTTCTTCGACTTTCTTCCGTCTATTTTCTTTAAAGCCTAGCCTCGAACGAACTCTTGATCTAAGGGAGGGACTTGAATTCCTTGAAGTTGTGACGGCCGGGAACTCAAATGAGGCGGGGTAACTCATTCTTGATTGGTCTTCACTCAGACACACGGTCGCACGTAGAAGGAACCGGTCGTTGAGTTTCAAGCGCCACCCCGCCCATTCCGTTGATTGAACGGAACAGATCAAGAAAGAGAAAGGCTGCGGACAGAATAAGGAGCAACTTAGAACCTCCATCCGTAACTTTAAAAGCACCCAGTGTCCCACGAAGATTAGTCTTTTAAGCAATTTATGACGCAATAATTAGTTTTACGCAATGAAAATGCGATTTATGAAAATGCAGTCATAGAAAAAAAAACAGCGACAAAGAGCTGAAAGAACATTTTACATCATGAACGACTACACAGGCGACAACATTCTTCGAAGAGAGTATACAATAACTTGTGCCACGCAATCGCAAATGCTTGGAAAATCACAGGATCATCGTCGAAATATAGTGGTAGAGGGGTAGAGTTTTTTGCAATGAATTTCTTTGAAGTAATTGTACTTGTTCTTTTCTTATTTCAAAACGAAATTTAATTTCCGAGCGTTACTCGTATATACGTTAGTATTTTTTCTTTCTTTGAATACTGAAATTGAAACAGGCAAAAATTAATATTAAAAAGTCAACATTCTAGACAGTACAAATAATAGGTGCTTACCCAATTCTCATTACCGTCCACAATAAGGCAGGAAATAATTTTAAATTACATGATGATTCACAGAGTAATAAAACTACTACCATTCCTGAAGGTAACCCTTCTTTACGACATGGGATATTCTGTTTAGTAAACCACGAATCAAACTCATTTACCGATAGAGTATTTTCATCCAATGAGATGGATTGATCCTGACCAAAATTATATGGTATTTTATGCTAGTTCATCATCATCACGGGTCAACAATTCTAGGATTGGTTTGACGCAGCTCTCCACTCAGTTCTCGTATCAGCTAATCTTTTCACTTGGTATCTCTTCTCTTTCACATCCTTCTTTACTTGTTCCATTTATTTTGTTGCGCGATCTATTAGCGATTCATCTAGAACCTCAATAAAACTTCAACTCTAATCTAAGATCATCACATAAGATACGCCAGCATGAATTGAGAGGAATAATTGACCATTTTTAACCCAATTTTACTTCTAAGTGGCATCAAAAATGTGTAAATTTTCGGTTCTAATCAGGAAGGATTAAAACTAAGTGTTTTTTGCGCTGAAATTTTTAATGATAATGAATAAATATATAGCTGCCACAGTTTTTATTAGTTGGAAAGTTGTTTTTAAGTGGAAAATTTTCACATTTTTCCAATATTCTTGGAATTTTTGTCTTGGAATTTAACTTCTCCCAGAAGCTGCTCTGGGTAAGAAAGGATAAAGTTTAGGGCAAACATAAGAGCAAGGTTCGATTGCGTACAATTTCATCCAAGTTTCTCTCATCTTTCCTTTTCGAATCCCCGACGACTATCTCTGTGGCACGATGAGCGACCTCGGATGGCCTTATTTGCGATTCCGTTTGCAATGGAGGAGGCCGCTGTCACGATAGACTGATACGGATTAAAGTAGACCTTTGCAAGAGGACAGGGAAGACAAGTCACGTAGGGGGAGGGGAAGTTGGATTATGTTATCTTCGGATTCAACGGATACGTCGGCCCTTGCCGAAGACTCTTCCCAAAAAACACCATAAAGGCCTGAGGGAATACACTCAGCTGACCCAATGATTTTCTCCCGACACTGCATCAATCGATCACGAAGAATGGTACGGTATTTGAAGGAGGCCACCGACAGCTGAGGTCATTTGCGCCATGAGGAAATGGGTAGATTAGGAAAGGGTGCAGAAAAACCCAGCGTCGGCATTAACCTGCTCTCAACGAATTGCGCCAAGGGGACCACAGCTTGATGTCCCATTCGACAGACGGGGTTTTGCGCTTGAAATGTCCTCCACACAACATTCAATCATGGGTAGGGAAGTCTCTGAAAATTCTCCGCCACCGCCGGGATTCGAACCCGATACCACGGGTGGGAAGCGAACACTCTAGCCACCACACCAACCTGATCCCCTCGATCACGATGAGCATTTACCAAATCTTCGAAAGCAAAACATTCTGATTACTGTACGAAATATGCTCTTTTTTTAACATATACGTTATTAATATGAAGTTAAATGATTGAGGCTACGTACTACCTAAAACAAAACGGGCGTAATGATAAGAGTATTGAAAATGTTGTCTACTTCTCTCAGCGTCTGGAGGGGGGGTATGTGCTACCGTGCCCTCGCCCCAAAATCCTCCGATGGGAAGTAGCATAACGGAATTCCTTAAACGGGGACAAACTCTTTACGCGCTAGGGAGAATGGACTTTGGAGGCCAAATTCTGGGTAGCCAACCCAAACAGCAGCATGAATTGGGGCATACACTGCATGGAACAAATGACCACGTAAGTAGTCACGAGCACAGGTGCAAATTTATAAACAGTATTGATTAAGTTCGCATGTAAGCCAAATATTCTTCATAGCGAGCTTCATCCTTGGTGATTATGAAACGGCACATCCAAACGCAGGTGCTGCCATCTGCTGGGTACGAGGAAAACGAAAAACATGAGAAATGTGGAATCTGTGGAATGATTTGAACAAATGATGGACGAAACCCTTCACATTCCACGCCGTACACAATATTTATGTTGTTAACGTTCTCGTGCAAGTGAGTTAGAGTTTTGGAAGTCGGAGAAGAGCATTTTCTCATACTTTTACTATCTCAACCTTTTTGTTTTAATAGAAGCTAAGTAGGGGTATTTCTTTTATTCGCAGCTTTAGTTCAATATTTAGTCTTTCAAGTTTATTTAGTCGGCAGTGGCTCATTTAGTTTCGAAAGTAAAAACACTTCTCCACATTGGTGGCCATGCTACACTTCCTATGATTTCTTCCTAAAAGACGCTTTCCACTCTCTGAATCATGGGAAAAGGATGCACTCGCCGCGTCGATGCTTAAATCTGCCGGCCAAGATGCACACCTAAATTCACTTCTTTATAACTGCCTTATAACCAAGATGGTTGGAATATACTGGTGGGGGCACCACTGGTTCCGAGCGTGGAGCGAAGTCTGGTAGAAATGGGGGAGGTTGAATAGTAGCCACGTCTACTTTAACCAAAACATTGACAATCCCATAACGGTCAACGCTTACTATTTGGTGAAATTTTTGGTCCTAACTCGTTCACGCATCAAAATAAAATATGGAACGCACAATGTAAACCTATGTATTTTACTCCATTGGTAGGTATCGCGAAGTTATGACTTAAACATCTTTTCCCAGGGAAAAATTATTAACAATCACCAAGGTTACGTTCTACCATCAGCTAAGCTAAAAATAAAGTTTTACGAGTGTAAACTAGTCCATTTCCCTGCAGTAATACAGGTATTAAATTTTATTACAGGCAACGGAAATCTCACAATTTCAGCAAAAAAGCATATTTTTAAGCATATAAAGTGGCTAACAGACACAGATTTTATACATTAATATAATTATCGCGAATTATGGAAAAAATCCGATGACATTCACCGGCGAAATACTAAATATTATATTAGCATTTTTCACATAATGTAGTGCATTTTCCGAATAAAAATTAGCCAGCTCAAAATATCAGTCGGAGAATAAGTCCAAAAATTGTCTAGCAAAGATGGCGGAACTTGGACCACGCTAAAAACGCGGAAAACAGCGCCTCCAGATATTTCAACAATTTTGGATCCACGCTTTGAATCATGGGAAAAGAATGTACTCGTCGATGCTTAAATCTTGCATCCAAGATGGTTGCCTAAAGTCCCTCCATTATAACTGCCTTATTGGGACACCTTTCCAAGATGGCGTCCTGCCCAAGTCCTAGGATTGGGGTACCCAACTGGCGAATTGGGACACGGTTTTAACCCATCTTCCTGAACAACAAAGGCCGATCGCTAAAAATTCATCTTCTGAATTTTATGGTACCAATTGAAAATAAACTAAAGTGATGAAGCCATTCGATGTGATTGAGTTAACCAGGATAAATTGACTGGCCATGAGCACAATAATAGGAGAGTCAAAATATGATATCATGATCAGCTGAAAGGTCCAAGAGTCAGGGTCAAGAATAAAATGTTACTTCATTAGACGACAGGGGATATCTTGGATGCAGGAAATTTAACAAGTTTGAAAAGTGTGGAAATACTCTTAGCTAGAGTGTTCGTCGTTTCATTTGACGATAACAATATGCTCCTACTAACTATGCTCCTACTAACAAGATACTCCTACACGGATTTCATTATATTCTAAACCAAATATGGAAGATAAATTGCTGATCCATTATTTTTTACGTATTTACGATGCCATAAATTCATTTTATTTTGTGTTTTATGAGTAGTGTATCCATGATGAAATACAAAACACTAATTGTAATTTCTGCTATTGAATACACAACTCCAAAAACACCATGTTTTCGACACATTTAGGTCATTCTCAAGGTGATGAAAGAAACTCTCACATGTATCTATACCAGATTCAACGTGGAGGGAGGGGTATATGGAAGAGGCGTGAGGGGAATTGGTGGGGATTTTGGTGAATAAATGAATGAAGGCCGATGACGTATCACGGACAGCATAGTGGACAGGGGTAAGGTCAAGGGACACTAAACTTTAATAAAGATGATTCAGGACAGAATAAAGCATCGTTAAAAAGCCCATACGGGCTATTGACAGGTTCAAATTTTTCCATGGTGTTGTATAATTGTTTAAATCCGAAGATAGAATTTTAAAGTCAGGATGCTCACTTAATTCGCGATAGATTACCGCGTCTTAAGCAAATAAACGTATTTTTACAAATGATTCGGGAGAAAATTCCATTTCTGTACAAAATGAAGAAAAGGGGGCCAATTAAGCTTTCTTGTGGGACACCTGACGTCCTTTTACCCAGATCACAGCTAATTACGTCAAGAACTACTTTTTGTATAAAGTCGCATATCCAGTTTACTACTTTTTCGTTTCACCCGCATGACATTAATTTGTTGATTGACTACAATTTACACCAAGGTGAGGAAATTAATATTGGTGTTTTATACTTTATCGCGGATACATAGCATTTACACCACGTCAATCCTGAAATTATTTCATACGGAGTAGGGTACGAAAAAAATTATTTTTTTGCATTTTATGCGTACCCTACAATGTTAATTAGATAAAATAATAGTTTACAAAAACGGACAATAACATGGACAACAAATTATTGAAATCCACACCTAACATTACAGTCTAGAATAAAAATAGAAGACACAGCAATAGTATGAAAAAAACATCAATCCATAGGACTGCAGGTATGGCTAAGTGGTTTAAAGAAATCTTGCGGTAAAAACTAGACCCTTACGGCTATAACTGTTGAGACCAACTTTAATAATGCAAAAAACACGGTAAAGGTATAAAATGGCATTGCATAATATAATGAAATTTCTTGCGTGCTGGAAAATGATGCAACCATGAGTTTACGCCCACTTTAATGCGCAAAAGCTTGAGAACCTCTTCATAAGTGAAAGGGACAATCTAATTAATCAAAATCTTTGGAAAAATAATTAATAAGCGTATAATTCACGCGATTAAGAAATGGGAGAACTCAAAACAATTACCCAAGATACACGGAAGAACATAACGAAAGCAAGCACGTATGTTCACAGAGCATTGGGCACAATGTGCTGTCACCTAATGTGCATTTTAACACATGCTCCAAGCCATTAAAATCTTCCACGTACGAATTCCCTCCATCGGAAAGCAGTAAACTTTCAGAAATCCAATATCCTGCCTTTCTCCAACCATTACCTGTTGAGGGGTAGGCCGGACTTGTAACTCCATATCAAAGATAAGCCGAAAGAAAACCGATTTCCTTCTTCCATCTGGAACTTCGGGTTCCTTTAATGTTGCCTTTCCCACCTTTTTCCACTTCCCTTTCCTTTATCAACTAGCTTTTCTTCGAATAACTTCTAGTCCTTTTTCATGAAGAGAGTAAGCACAGCCACTCCTCAAGTTCTCCTCACAAGACTGAATCAAACTTGTACGTTTGTTCAAACGGAACCTTTCTAGAAACCAAGAGGTATTATTTTCCAGGAGCTGCCAGATGAACTGAAAGTGATATTAACATACTATCCCGCTAATCGCCTAAAAAGGCGTGTCGCAGTGGATGTTAGGACACCAGCCGTTTACACAAAAAAGGGAAATGCTGAGACGAAATTACGCCCAGCATTTATAAAAGCTTTTATCGTGCGGGGAAAAAAGAATGCCCATATCTATCCGTTCGGCAAAATATCTCTCTTAATTTATCGCTTCTGTCGGACCTGGAAATTATGTGGGGCTCTAAGTTGATATTCTTCGTGTCGCTCTTAAAGATATCTATTCTCAATTGTTCAAGCAATTTATGCCTAGCGTGCAGCCTCCTAATATCAAGCGGTTCCCAGCCTAATTCGCTTAACAGCTGTGCAACGTTGTCTGTAGCCAGTAGCAGTTTTTGACAAACCGCGCAGCTTTCCTTTGTATTTTATTCGGTGCAAGGATTAACTCTTTCTGCGCCGGATTCCGTATGCTCGATGCATATTCAAGTTGCGG
This sequence comes from Ischnura elegans, assembly GCF_921293095.1. NCBI lineage: Eukaryota > Metazoa > Arthropoda > Insecta > Odonata > Coenagrionidae > Ischnura > Ischnura elegans. The sequence continues at coordinate 56,670,700 of NC_060253.1, forward strand.
TTGAACGAGTACGAAATAGCACCTTTCTTTTTCTCTCTCATCCGAAAATCTTCACACAATACGCTAGACGAATCCTAACTTTTTCAGGATTCTGCCACGAATATTCATTATATGAGTTCTCCACGAGAGGTTCGAAGTTATCCTAACTCCCAGGTACTTCACTTCGTCTGTTGCCAACATTTTAATACCATCCACAGCATAAATGTCGTTATAGTTGGACGAACTCAAGAAATTTACCGCCGTGCATTTTCTCAGAGTGACATAAACTAAATAACTTTACTTGGAATTGATATGGAGCAACAAAACTCGCAGTAAATTCGACGTAACAAGGCAGTAAAAGGTGGAGTTGCGTTTTAAAATAACAAATAACTAAGCTATCGCGCTGTCCACTACCTTAATTCCACAATCGCCACAATGTGTCCAACATCCCTGATTAAAGGCAGAATTTATTAATACATTACATAGAAATTAATCCAAAACTTGTAGTGTTCAAGTAATGTCATTTTTTCTATGACAGCTTAATTCAACACTGATGAATAAAGAAATGTTACAGTCATTGGTGTCGCTATAACAGAAGAAATGTGCCACTTCACTTCAAAAATTAGCTATTAAAAAGATACAATGTTAAAAAAATTATTTTTCCTCCATTGCGGCCAGAGATAAACCTTTACAAGCTTGCAAGTTCTTTTAAAAGAGAAATTTCACTTGTAGGCACGATACATAATCACGACCAACGGTGGAGTAAAATAAAATGCCTGGAAACATATTTTACATCATTTTGGCACAAATAATTTAACTTTAAGCAGATTCAGTAGTTAAATGTCAAAACTAGAAAATAATTTTAAATATTTTTTTATTTCTCTGAGGCTTTGAGGGGGATACATCCCCTCATCCCCATAGTTGCGCCACTGCAACCAAGGAATTGTAACTGTAAACACAAAACTGTAAAAACTGAAATAGAAAAAACTCTATCGATAACAACCATGACAGGCAGATCTGCCCAAGCTCATTATCCAACTTTGCTAACTTCACCATAAAATTCCTTAATGTTCCTATTTCAATTGTATTCCTAATTCTTTTAAGCCTATTTAACTCCTAATATCTTCAAACTTAATTCTTTTCTAAACCTCTGTTCATCAACCCTAACTCCGTTTGCCATTAATTTCTCCTCTTGGACAGCCTTAATGAGCGTATTGCATCTCAAATATTCAGTCAGGCTACACTCGTATGAGAGGCGGGAAATTAGGACATATATTGTAGACAAAGTCCGCACGGCAATTACAGTAATAATATGATATAAATAATCTCATTTCTGCCATCACCATTTTCTTCAATTTTTTACTTTTCTTAGGAAGCATAAGACTCGAATATCTAGAATTTTGTGCTGGAAGCGAGTTCAGTGCCCTTAATAACACAAATTTTCCATATCTCCCCCACTTAATCGGCATCACAACTCGATCCTATTCCACTCATTAGAGAAAATTAGTCCACCTTCACTCATTCTGTTAGTAACTCTTATTTGATGGAGACTGTGCCTCGAAAACAGCAAGGAAACTACGCACAGTAAGCGCACCTATGCATCACAGAATGGCATTTGACCGCTGCGTTACTGAAGAATATCAACTTCAAATCCATCAATTTTAACAGATCAAAAATGTTCCGCTTACTTTTGAAGTTGCTTAGTCAAAGAAAAATAATTATAGCACTATTGAAAAGAAACGGATCTTTTTCATCATTATATCTTATCCTAATTACCATCATAAATACTTTATTAGAAGTTTTATACGTTCACGTTAATTTCAATAAAGATTACTGCCTTATTTTTTTATGAGGGAAGTTTTATACACATGTGATCAAATCGCTCATATTTTAACTTCCTTGGTAACTCAAAATCATAACTATTCCTGACATTGATGATAAGCCTACGAAATAAGAAGTACCCATATTGATATTGATTGAAGTACTTATAATTAATAGACTGAAGTACTAATAAAAGATTGAACTGATATGAAGTACTTTTAAGTTCAACAATAAAATACCCCCTAACTATGTTTGACACGAGAAAAGTACATGTCCGATGTATGGTAAGTTTATTCAGTTATTTAGAATAGAATAGAATAGAATAGATAGAATAGAATAGATATTTATTATGCTCTGGGAAAAAACCCTTGGAGCAAAAAACACAATTTACAAAAATAATGGCTCATCAAAGCAAAAAGTTCATGAAAAATGTCAAGTAAAGTTGTTTGATACGCACCTATAAAAAAGAAATAACACGTAACAAGGATTGAAATTTGACATCATAGGCAGACGGAATATAGTACATAATACATAATAATGATACATAATAGGCTGTATTTTCGTGGGAGTTTATTTTAGCTCTCCACTGAGTAAATCCATGTACAATTTAATTTTAAAAGCATGGATGGAGCCCCTCTGTCCAAGATCCTCAGGGAGAGAATTCCAGAATTTTGATCCCGTTATCAGAAATGATTTCTGGTAGATATTAGTACGTGGAGTAGGATAACATAAATAGTCATTTTAGGATCCTTGAGCTACCGATGATTATTGCTTTCGTCTTCAATTTCTTCAATTTAGTGGTATAAAGGTAAATTACTCCCAGTTTCTTCTTTCAAGTTTTAATTACTTTTGTTATTTTAAGACAGCATTTAGTTTAAATATGGCAAAATATAAAGCCAAAAAAAGGAGACAGCGGTGAAAACAAATACTTGAATGCTTTTGCAAACTTGAGATTCATCTCTCCGTGATATTCAAAATCTTACTGATACCCGACTTCGGATTAAATGGCAAAGGCTTCGTGATTCCAAGCTGCAATGTGGCCAAGGACACTATATTCAATTGTTTTAATTGCGAGGGTAGGATGAATAAAGAATATTCTCAAAAGAGATTTCACGAAATAAATATACATAAATCACTTCTTTCACTACACATTACCAAAGGCTGAACAATTAAAGAATTGAATTCAATGCTTAATAGAGTAGAAGATATTGAAATTTATATTATAATATTGAAATAAATAGAAATTTTCCACTATTTTATTTACTATGCAATAATACTACTTTATACTATAATCGTGGATAATTTCAAGAATTTATTTCAATAACTAAACGATTGTTTTAATTTAAATTAATCTTTTCACCCGGAATCATGTTCCCTCAAGATACAAAGACAAAATATAAATAAATAAAATCCCTCCGTAAATATTACAATTCAAAGTACGAAAAAACTTCATAAATCACAAAACATTCCACTCTCCTTGCGCTTGCGAAAGTTTATGACGGACCTAGCTCGGCATAGACTTTCGCAACTTAACTGAAAATTTAACAATGATAAACATACATTGTGCACATCATATTTCATGAAACGTGATGCATAGGAAGGAATAAAACTATTTTATACGAGTAGCGATAGCTGTGTTCTCGACGTTCAATAATCACTTTTTATTTCACTTTTCTACTTTCATTACAAAATATAAAATATCATTTCATTACCTACCATTCCATTTAAAAATAACAACAGAAAAATAAATTGAGGATAGGACCACGATTCTGAGAAATTAAATTGAAGCGTAAAGGGTTGAATAAATAATTTTACAATCTGAAGCAAGAAATATGGTTTGATACGTGCCCCGAGAACGATTATCAGCCTACCAGTCCGGAACGAGGTTGCGATATTGACTGGACGAAGGCGGCGGCGGTAAGCCCGGGACGTGAGAATCCGTCGATCGGGGTGCGAAAGTTCATCGGTGAGGCGAGACGAACTTCCGAGAAGAAACAGCCAAATGGGATACCCAACCAAAATCGCCCGGGAAACTCAGTTTTAGACTATTCAACAGCAACCGCTAAACCCTATGCCCTTATTAGTTGCGCCGCTCGCCATTTCAGATAGCGGGCAGTTGCAACGGAAAAGCCGAGAGAAGCCATGAAACGAAAGATTTTTCTGTGGCAACGTCGACGGAGCCCACACTGAATCCAAGAAAATTGAAATACTGAAAAATACAATAGTCTATCCGCAGGAAAAAGGTAAACTTTCGAAAAACAGCAAATCAAATTGATTTCTTTAAATTCGGAGAGAGGAAAAGTGTTCCTAAAATCTTTGGTTAATGCGGGTAGGGTAATGGATAGATATCAGCTGAAAATAAGCACAACGAAAACCAAGGTATTGATATGCAGCAGAGGAGAAATCAAGACTAACATTAAAATAGGGAAACAAAACTGGTAGATGTGGATGAATGTTATTATTTGGGAAGTAGGATGAATAGCGAGATAAAAGAAAGAAATAATCAGCATAATATCGCAGGTAAAGAGAGCATTCCACCAAAAGAATGATCTACTTACAGCGGGAAATTTAAATATAGAAGAAAAATAATAATTTATCAGAACTTATAGTTGGAGTATGTTTCTCTTCGGAAGAAAGGAATGGAAAATGAAAGCCGCGGATAAATCAAGGGTCTTCAAAATGTGGTGCTACAGAAGAACGATGAAGGTGAAATTGATCGACTGAGTAAGTAATGAGAAAGTCCTAAGGAGAGTAGGAGAGAAGAGAAGCATTGTGAAAACCTCGACAAGATGACGAAACAACCTTATAGGTCTCATCGTGAGACATATGCCTGATGAAGACAAACGTTGGTGGACAATTAGACGGCAAGATCGGAAAAAGAAGACCTTGAATAAAATATATGGAATAGATCAATGAGGATGTGAAAGAGAAGAAATATTTTGGTGTGAAAATTTTAGCTGATAGGAAAATTGAGTGGATAGCTGCGTCAAACCAATCTTAAAATTGTTGACCAGGGATGATGACTTAAAATTCTCCCATTTTTGTTTCACTTTTGGGATTTCTCGAGATGAAATCCACGTAAACAATGTTTAATATCAATATATGATTGTTTTAATGCAATAATAATCTCTCATTTTGCGCCTGGATACCTCAACGGCAACTTAACACAGTGATATGGAAAGGAGCTGCATACCTCCTGCGGTAAAAGCGATGGATCCCGACTCTAATATAAAAATATTGAGATAAAGAACGATAAAATAGTTTATTCTCTGTATAAAACTCTATACATTATTTAAAACAAAAAAGTTAGCTGAAATACTCAAAACCTATTAATATTTCATCATTACTAAAGATGAACTCCGCATCAACAATGATTATATCAGCATTAAATCGTCTGCAATGAGAGGTTCACACACCATTCCCCAGTTTCTCCAGAATTAAAATTAATGATTTCGTAAAATTTGACCGAAATACACTTTGTTTTTTTATAATTTTAGTATAGAGGTAAGGAATTTAAAAATACAAAGATTGAAATCAGAATTAATTCGATGACCCACTCAGTTATTACAACTAACGCAATTTTCAGTCATAATGCACATGAGGAAGATTGATGGCCTTATGTATTCACTCACTTTTTCAGTTAATAAATTCCGCATTAGCAGTCGGTGTGAGATAGTGTAAATGATTTCAAGAGGCTCCAGAAAAGTCTTGGCATTAACTCAATTCGCCAACTACAGGTCAATCTAAAAGTATCACATGACAAGCAACATTCTATGATATGGATTACAGAATTACTACATTCTGTAAGAACCTTTCGACAATAATAAGGCAGTTATTACGAGCTTAACTAATTCCGATTGTTTACTCAGAATCATAGAACAATAAATTTCAATTAAATAGTTCCTGAATTAATCCCGGAATTTCTATCGCTCCGGCATTAACTCACCAGAAAAACTCTATTTCCAAGAGAATCTGCATCACCTGAGCAAAATAGGTTAGGCAACTCAAATATGGTAACTAAGGAGTGATCTGTAATATTTGTTTATTGTAAGCATCATTTAAAGCCTTGATGAGTAAATGACTAGGCTGGGTAGCACACATATTTATAGAGAGCAAAGAACGAGATATTGTACACAACATTGCGGTTAAAACATTGAAATACCTTTGAATGAATATAAATTAAGGAAAAGCATTCAATTTGTTTTCCCGTAGATAAGTTTTAACCAGCTTGATCTTGTGAGTGTTTTCTCAAACATCGTAGGTACTCCGAATAAGTTCAACAGATTCAGGCTTCAATTGGTGGAAGACATATTTAAATGAATAAAAGATCGTAGCACTATTTTTTCTGGTCTTGTACCAGATGATGGCTCAGTGAGCCGAAACGCGTTGTACGCATTAAAAAATCTTGTGGAAAAGTGCTACGATCTTTTATTTATTTAAATCGTAGGAACTTACAGCGTTCCTGACTAAATACTATATGTGATGTATTGAAAAATCCACTGTCATGTATTTCGATTTCTACCACAAAATAAACCAAAACCACCCTCTTTTAAAGATCCTAGGGCAAAAATAAAAAATAAATATTCGTGAGGCAAATTTTTTCTTCTTGGAATTACCGTACTTTTTCAGACATTATATCACTAGATTCAGAAGTGGGCACATCATGACCAACTATTTGAGGTAATGATCTTGATTTACAAATTGACAAGAATAAGTGTCTTTGAATAACTAATGATCATTCAAATCAAACGTGGGTTATCTAAAACTATTCCCTCCCATTTGCGAAGCTAGACAGAATTTATATAATTACTGTTCATGGAGTGTTTAGATAGAATATATTATGCACTTACACAACGGTGAATTTCTGAGTAGAGTAAGACCAACACACACACCTAATTAGCTACATTCTGCCGAGAAATTACACGATATCATTAGCATAAATTGAAAAACACATCAACAACACATTTAAAAAGATAAATATTTACGGAGCGCAGGAACAGATGTTTTCTCAAGCATACAATGTATGATCAGAGGCAGCGCTGCCAAAACATCGTGGGATATGAAAATAAATACCTAATGCCGCAACAACTTTTTCTAAAACATGAATCCTCCTACTAAACACATAAAACTCAAAAATACAAAAATGGAAAAAAAGATGCTAGATACTCACGATTTCCCAAGATGATGATGGTCGAGCAGACAATCGCCGTTTGTCCCCAGCTGAATTTCGTCATCTTGCAGCTAAACAGCAAACAGCAATGTAGATAATTTCTTAGGTAAACTCAACGGTCGCCACCCCGTAGTACAGGTGAGATGGTATCACACAGTTGGAAGCGATGACGTAGATTGTGGCTCAATCGCAGACACACTGAGGTCGATCTGAAGACAATTTCACTCCTCCTCTCCTTTCTAAACGATGCACAGACACCCTGCCAACATGTGAGCGTACAAGTCCGTGTCCCGGCTCCAAAAATCTTAAATAAAATGTGTAAAGGGCGCTTAAATCCAACTATTCACTCTCCGAAACCCAAATCTAAAAATTGGCTTGAAAATAAAAATATTTGAGCAGCTGGCTTTAGACAGGCAACCTTTTCACTTTCTGACTCCTACTGTAATACCTATTGTCTTCACTCCAACAAGGTAGTATAAAAGCCTCAATGTTTAAAAAAAATACTTTCTTACAACAATAAGTATTTTATCAGGTGATGGAGACATCAACTTCCCAAAATCAAACAGAAAATATTCCAAGGAAATATCATAAACTAGATGCGAAAGATATGCCGTTTTTAAGTATTTATAGTGATTTTTCCCTCACTTATTTATATCCTGAAAACTCTTACCTTAACGTAATTTATTAAACCAACGGTAAAACAGTTAACAATCCTTTGATGAGAATTAGCCAAAATTCCAGCGTCAAATGAAGTAATATTGCCTCGTAATCACACCTAAGACTACCATTAAACTATATTTCCTAGATTCGCCCATCAAGCTTCAATGGCGCGTCAGGAGCAAATGGGGACTGTATCTATGACGTGTGACGGCAATCGCCATGTTTAGTCCTTTCCGTGCCGACGTAACTGCAATATATATTTTCCCCGATAGAATATTAAAAATCAACCCGGAAAGGAATGCCTTCATGCCCGTATTCCCCCTCAATGGATAAAGCCGAGCCCAAGGATCAAATCAGCGATGCGGAACGAGTCGGGGCTGGAAAGGATACACGCGAGAATAGTTCCCAACTGTATCGGTCACCGTTCAACACCAACACACGTCGAAAATCAAACACGTTTTCTCACTTACACGAGCACACATTTGCCAAAAGCACAGCAGGACCTGGAAGGATTCAGGAATAACCTTGCGGAAAATCGTCGCAGACCATGAAGAAATCTCCTCTCGACCGTTAAAAAAAGTGGAGTTCACTCGACCTTGCCCATCACCTGAGGAGGATTCTCGGGAGTGGAAACACGGATAAATATTAGAATAAAAGCACTGATATTGCCTTCGGGCCTTGGGACGGTACGAATGTTGCTGGCCGATTTGGGAGAGTGGAGTAAGTTTTTTAAGACAGGTATGTTGACATAAGCGTTGAAAGCAAGGAAAATTTTAAGGCTAGCTAATTATTTCCCCCACTTTCCAGCGCAACGCGAACGAATAAGCAACTGGTAGACGACAGTTTTACGCTTGACTTTTAAAACGAGGAGGAGATGAATGTTCTAGAATCCACTCTAGATAAAGTCACGCCACGTACTATATACATTGGCACTTGTGGACACAAATACGAATATGACTCCACGGTGTTTAGAGTAAGGAGCAACCTTTATGAAGAGCCTCCTTCAACGCGGGAAAGGTGTATCCTTAACCGACCCGCCTCGGGGAAGGAAGAGAAAGCGAAGCAAGAGGCGGACTCCCTACTTCTCGTGCTCTCGAGACGATGACACAACTCCAACGGAGAGGTGGGTGAGAGAGAGAGACGGACCGTTTCTAACGCCGCGCCGCCTTCACTTTTTTTCTCTCCTCCGTCGCCTCTCCACGCCCTGGAGAGGGCGCCCGCTATCTAAGGGGGAGAAAGACAAAACGGGATGTACAGAGAGAGAGACGAATAGAATTCAGGTATAGAGAGGATGTCCACAACGTTGGAAAGTAAGAAAGAGTATAAGGAAAAATATTCAGGGATTCCCGGAGAAAAATGTTGCGAAATACGAAATAACACCGTGCAGGTAATGGGAAAAGGGGATAAGGTGACAAAAAGTTATTTCAAACAAGAAATGAGATAGGAGGACCCCAATGCTTGGATGAAAGAAGAAGAAAACCAAGTTGAAAGCGATGAAAGACACCCAAAATATGATATAAACTTAAAAAGTGGACTGACGGAAGATGCGAGGAAAGATGAAAATATTCTGAAAAGAGAAAGGGTTTAAAGGAAATAAAGTAAATTATCAAGTTAAGATGAATGGTGAAATATGAGAATAATCTGTAAAAAAAATCTTAGAATGAATGAGGTGAGAGCAATAGGCGGTGAAGGAAAATTGTTACAGAGAGTAGCTATAAGTAAAAGGAGTTAGCTGAAAAAGTCAAAATCTGAGAAGAATAACTTTAAAGAAACAAAAGGAGAGAATCTTGATTACAAGGACGATCTTAAAAGAAGTTCAATACAATGATAAGAAAGGGCATAAAAGATAAAAGATTGTATTTGTGGTTCGTCGTTGATTGCGGGTGGAAATTGCGGCGATGTAAGACAATAAGAAAATACTAGAAAAACTAGGGAGAAATACGCATAAGGAAATTTTAAGCCAAGACTATTGTGTAGCAGAAGGACATGCTGATTTAGAGCAAGTGAAGACCACGGAAAGTTAAAAAGAAGAAGTGTTCAGAAAGCGTTGACGAATAAGGCAAGGCAAGTATTTTTTTAATTAAAATAATAAATAACAGTAATTGAGCTCTACAAAAGCGATTACGGCTAAGAAAAAATTAGTTATTATTTGCTTTAAAATATGTATTAGTTACAAACGTAATTACACTAAAAAGAACAGATAGAACTATAAAGAATTGAATCTCTATAAATATGAGGAAGTTTTCACGAGGAAAAAGAAGAAAAAATGACTTAGAAACATGAGTGGTTGACAGAGCGAAACAATTAACCTCGGGAAATTTAGCAGGAGGTAAGGTTGAAAACTTAAAAGAACTCCGGGCGCGGAGACATTGAATGTCGGCGGATGATTAATAATGCAAAGGTTGAGAGGGCTCAAAAGAGTTTCAGGGCCGACGAAGAATCAAGACCAAAGGTGTAAGAAATAATGGAGCAATTAAGTTAGCGGAAAATGTGATATTTGCGGCCGAGAATTCAGGTAGGAGGGAACAGTGAGCAGGGAGACTCGATAACCTTGGGACACAAGGAGCGATAGTAGGATGAGAGAGGAGGTCTCGCCAGGAGTTCAACTGATGAGGATACCACCGTGGGCGGTATTATTGGGAGACAAAACAGCAGGAGGAGGAATAGGTCCGTAGGGGGAAGGGCGGAAAATTACAAGGTATTGGTACGGGAGAGAATGTAATCCAAAACTAATTAGGAGAGGAGTTCGAAGAGACAAAATTCCACGCGACTCGGAGACCGCCACCCACTTGAAAGGAGTAAGATGAAATAGGCGAAGGAGGCTCGGGGTCTCAGGGTAATGTAGCTGGAATTCGCCTGTCGATTCGGGCCTCTCTTGAGTAGAGACACCCACACACACTTTAAGATACCCTGAGGGCTTTGATCAGACGGTCGCCTCAAGGGTGGGAGGTTTGGGACACACTGGAGGACAGAAAATAATAATGCATCCAGACAATGACGCCCCGAATAAAACGTAGAGTATTCGGTAGTTAGGGAAAGGTACTGCACTAGCGTTCAGATCCCTTACAAGACGAGATTTCTAATTAAGACGCCATGATTTTGAAAGGCGGTATTGACGGAGTATGGAAGCCAAAATTAAAAAACTAATTCTAAGCTTGCTTGTTACCTTCCACCATTCCTTAAAGAAGAGGACGAATTTTAAAGATATTTTGAAATATTCAGCATTATTTTAACGCTTAAAAATATTCTATCCCCGGACAAAAACCGTGAAAGACCGAAAATTTACATCGGAATGTCGAAGGTTGAGATAATTAAGAAAAAAAAATTAGGAAATCCCTTACAGGAAAAAGAAAATGTTTTGAGTAAAAAATCAAAATATGGTGTATCTAGCGCTCTAGTAAAACGTTAGCGGAAATAAATATGCCCAAAAATATCTAAAAGATAAACACAGATTTCAATGAAGGTCTAAAAAGGAAAGTTATGATTTGCGAGAGTAAGATTTATAAAGGAGGATTTCATGCGAGTGCGAGAGAAATAATTTGATCGACTGTGGCGGAGAGGTGGTAATTAATAATAAAGAAAAAATTATATTTTCCACAAAAGAAAAAATAAATTAGCTAAACAGGAAATTTATAAATTACAGCGACGGAATCTTAGTACATTAGGGGGTTCATCTGACCAAAACAAAGAAAATAACAACAGGAAGTCGATTAACGTAGCAAAATATGGAAGAGGAAAAATCGTCGCAAAAAGGAGTATCTCAAATGTCTCCTTTCCGACAAAAGAGAAAATTTGGCTGAGAGAGTCGTAAAATATCTTAGTTCACAAAAACTCCGATTTTCCTCCGATGACGAAATTTTAAGGACAATATTTAACTTTCTATGTAAGCTACCACCGAATTAAATTTATATATTTCGAAATAAAGTAAGGGCTAAAGGAAATGCCTAAAGAAAATTTATAATGAAAAAGTAAACTAGTTCAAAATGTTATAAACGAATAACCGTGAAGTTAGAATCATAAAAAAACAAATATGTGTCCGTTTAACTACTAAAATATATTATTCCACTTAAGTCTTTACAGATCGACAATGCCAAAGTTACTGCAACAACGGCTTTGCAACTTTGGCGAGTATTTTATGATAAATTAAAGAAACAATCGTCTTTTTCTCAACGACTAAAACAGCAACATGAAAAAGTAAAAAAATGGATCTTGAAAATTCAAATCATACACGCTAAAATGGAGTTATCCAGCAAAACTCTCGTAACTCTTGTATGCTTATAACTGTAAACAACTTCTCCGGAAGTCTATCAGTTGTCTAGGAGATGGGAATACCCATATTCCATTTTCATAGGTAATGTATTCCAAAATTACTACATTTACTAACGCATCCACCTTTTGTAAAACTCTGGCACAAAAACGGTCGAGATCTTGAACAAAAGCTCCCGAGACGTGGACTCTTACTTGAGTTTTTTACGAGATGCTAGAGAAAGAATTTCCACCGTAACACTTTCCTGAAAATTAGACGCCTAACCACTCAGTTTCATATGATGATGAAAATTTATGGGTTCAAAAGTGTTCACTCAAAAAAAATCCAGGAAACAATACGAGTGAGCCACAAGTTGGAGCGTTGCAGTCCGAAAAGTCTCCGAGATTGCAGCAGAATCTCGATCGTGGGGGAAGCTCGGCACACTTCCACGGGGTGACCGATGCAGTTTCACGCGTAAGAAAAGCGACGGCGACCAAAAAAATTTCAATCTGAGCGTCAGCGCGCTACTTAGCCCGTGTGGAGTCGTAGGACAGCCGGTAGCCGATGCGACGTCGGGCGGCCAAGTTTGAAGAGGAGTCGCGCTAAGCGCTCCCTGGGACGACCGCGCGAATTCTTCCGCACGCGGCTGAAATAACAGCACGGAGATATGTCGTGGACCGTGGATTCCGGAAAAAAAAGGTGACCGAAAGAGGATGACGATGAGTTCGCGGGGAGGTTAGAACGAGCTAGGGTAAGACGCGAGTGGGAGCGGTTGTCCACTCCGATATCTCCCGGAGTGTAGCCGCGTATTGGGTAGGAGAGGGTGAGATGCGAGCTCCAGCGAGAGAAGAGAGCGCGGAGATATCGGGCGCATGCGCAGAGGGGAGAGAATGACCCCCACCCCTGTTTGGGGTAACCTCTCCCCGGACCTCGGCCCCCTCCCCAAACATCCGACCTCACCTCCCCAAAGGCCTAGAGAGAGAGGGTGAGAGAGAGAGTGAGGTGAGAAAGGGAGGGATGGTGTCCGGGGGTGAAGCCGCGCTCCGTGGCCCGGCGCCTTTTTAACCCCCCCGAGGAAAAAGGGGTTTTTATTCAGGGAGGCGCAGAGCCGAACGGGCAACGTTAATAGAAAAAGCGGAGTAGTTAGCCTCGGATATAATCACCGGGTAAAATTTAACACCATCTCAAGGATAGCTGAACGCGGTATATAAATTTCTTGAGATGACCTATACAATGGTAAGTTATAACTCCATATTACTTTCAAAAGGAAGATTATAGCTAGTCCTTGATAAGAAAGGGAGAATGATAAAAAGGGATCTTTTTTCCAAAATCATCATATAATGCACTGGAAAGTAAAATGTAAACTTTTCATCGCTCGGAGATTATTACCCTAGGAGCTGATTAGTTTTATAAGATATGAGTGCAGAGAAGAATAAGTATCGGCACGAAATGTTAATATCTAAACTTAATTAGCACCATGCATCATTCTTCGAGAGATGAAAAGATTATTTTTTACTTTTTAGTGATTTTTTTATTTTGGAAAAGCATGTTTTCAATATTTTTCGTGTTATTTTTATTTTCTGCTTTTTAGAGATGAATCGTTTTATCGATTAAATTAGAGCTGTAATAGAAATAATTGCCAAAAGATGTATAACTGACGTCATTTTTTAAGAAATTTAAAAGTATTTTCCTAATGGAAATTTAGCTAAATAATTAAATACAGCACAATGGAACAAACGCGTGATTATAGCAAATTGTATTACCATCAAAATCAAGCAATTTTTAAAATTCCAAGCCAATCCAGCTATGAGGGGTGGGTTCAAAAATCAAGATTCCATAGATGAAATAGTTAAACAGACGAACCAAGTTGAGAAAAAGCGTGTAAAAAAGGAAGGATATGGTATATATAACACAGAATGAAAAAATAAAACTGATTGTGAGTTGGGGGTGAGCACCCACGCTTTATTTCCCAAGTGATAAAAAGCTAATTTTTTACTTTACCTATATTCCATATTACACTGTTTTTGGAATAAGCATATTTTAAAAACTTTTTTTATTTTCTACTTGTTAGAGGTAAATCATGTAATTGCTTAAACCATTGCTGTTTTACGCCAAAAATATAAATAACGCCATATATTGAAAAATTTCCAAAACATACTACCATACGGAAATTTAGATAATATTTACAGCCAAACGACACAAAATTTCAGATTTATGACTGTTGGTATTGTCATCAGAAGCAAGCCAGTGCGCGAAATTTGAAGTGTAAAGTGGGTTAAAAGCAATTACAAGAATCCATGGATGACAGAAACTAAGTGAGTTAAGAAAACTCTTGTAAAAATGATAATGATCATAACTTTGAAGTGATAGTTTTCAAATAAAAATATACCTATCGATTCGGAACGATGAAGTGCTGGATGTGGTGGGTGAGGAGAAGAAGCTATAAGATGAGGTACGGAATATGCAGAAGATAGGGAAGGAGGGAGTACTTAGCGGGGAGGGGATGTTGAAAACGCTGTTGGAGGCTAGAATGTTAGGTAAACAAGGGAGGGGAAGGAAGAGAATAGGATTTTAGATAGGTTGAAAGGGAGTAGGTCTAACAGTGAATTGAAGAAGGCAGTACTGGAAGGAAAGGGAGGCTCCCAGATTACTTCTTTAGAACTCCATGGAAACCTCCCTTAATCAGTAGAACATTAATAAAATAATATAGATTCGATTCATAAAACTAATTTTCAAGCTCTTGGGACATATTTGTGGTAAATTTGCAGCAATATTCGTCAGTTCAGCTCATGATACACGATTGGAAGAGCTTTGAAAGTCAATTACAAGATTCTATCAATGAAACAGACGAACGGAAGAAGCAAGTTATGAAAAAGTGTGTGATATACATGGTGAAGAGATGTCCGAAAGGACAATGATAAAATTTAAATTTAAAGAAAAAATACGTAGGTTTAAAAAAAAATGCATCGCAGCCCTTCTCTAATGAGATCCTTCCCGGATTTTCTCACCAGAGTAAGAGATTTCTGAATTCAAATGAGAGAGACCGGTGTCGAGAAGAGCCACACCGACTCCAACTTGAATTTCGTGCCATACCTAAAGAAACCTTAACGCGGAACGACCTTTAAGAGAAGAAACCAAATCTCTCTCTGCAAACCCGAGTTATGCGAGCGTGGCATGTATCGCATATGCGGCGTTGTTCGGCCTAACTTCGAGAAATGAGGCGGCCTCATAGCACTTCCTTAACAGGATGCTTCACTCCAGCACGGCGGTCTTTTTTTCGCGGAAAATCACTCGTTCAAAACTCGTGCTATCATTTTGAAATTTTCGGGATATATCGACTAAACCCAGTGGTGTACTAGGAATATGCCTTGGGGGGGTGAAAGGAGTTAGTGGGGCTACCCCCCCCCCCAGGAAACGGAGAATTCTGGAAATATTATGAAAAATTAGATCTGAAAATGCATTTTACATCATTTCGACAATTAAAATTTAACTTTAAGCAGATGCAGTTATTATATATCAAATTCAGACCAGATTTTTAAATCATTTTTTTCATTTCTCTGAGTCTTTGGTGGGGGATACATTCCCTCATCCCCCCCCCCCCATATTTTCGCCACTGACTACCCGCATGTCAGCATGTCCGTGTTCCTCGAATTTGTTACCTCACAATAAAACAACGACTAAGAAAAAGCGATCATTCAATTCCTTAGAAAAAAATACAGGAAAAACAGATGAGAAAAAAAAGATATGAGATGTAGTAATTAACTAAAAAACTAATGAGGACATTCCAATTTGATGGCGAGCCTTGCCGATATGTATATTACCACAGGAAATTGATTGCTTCAAAAAATGTTCTCTTCATTAAAAAGATCACGCAAGACGCCCGTCTGGACAATGGCTCTCTATGGATTATATTCTATTCACTTTATGTTTGTGGGTGTGCTTCCGTGAGAGCCCGGACACACTCGGGTGGCTTCGCTGATAGGGAAAGGGGAGGACCGAGAGAGAGAGAGGAGGAGCGAACATAACGTTGCCAAATGTACATAGCTGCCCTACTTTGTCACTGAAAATGTTCAAGTAATAGGTGGCCACTGGTATTTTGGCCCCGACGCGACGCCGAGAAAATATACCTATTCATTTGGGAGGTGTTGAAGATAATCCTTTCACAGAAGCCCATTACATTGTCAGCTACCATGCAGAGTGAGGCACCGTTGGTGAAAGGCATACTTAAAGACATACAAGGAGAACGCGTACGGCTTGGCAACACTGCTCCACGAGCAGATTCACCATGTTAACTCGACAGAGGTCGGGAGCGACTGACTGAGGTCACACCTGCTGTTTGCTGATTGGCAAAGGGAAAGTCACATGTCAAGAAACTTTCCCTTCTTCCCCCCAACCCCACTTGCTTTAGCCGCACCAGCTCACCCGCAAAGATAAAATGAACATAGTATGGCAGCATCGATCATTTAGGTCAGATCATATGAATCAAATAAGAGAGATAGATTGTAGAACAGACAGATTCCGAATGTCATTTTTTCCACGATCAATAAGAGATTATAACGGCAGCAATAGAATTCGTAAGTAGATTGCATGACTTGTAGTGTAGCCTACTAACATATGTAAAAATTAAGGCATGTTTCTTAATTCAATTATTATTTCTAACAGCATATAGTAGTATAGTTTGTTAGTATACGGGACGTTTTTTTAGACGGTGTGGTGTGCATGTGGGAGTCCAAATGCATGCTGCATGCTGGTGATTGATCACCCCCTGCCAAACACCCTAGAGGAGGCTCGGAGGCAGGGTATTATGTAGATGTAGATGTAGGTAAGTTGCTAGAAATGCGTTGTGCACCTAAGCATAAATCATCTTTCACGTTTCATTCTCGAGTTGCAGCCAAGTCGTACATTTCATTAAATCTATCGAAATCCCTTATTAAAATGGCTACGAAAGCGATAAAAACTATTTAATATACTTTGACCAGCGAGAGCGGGAGAGAGTAAAAATAGATTAAGATATAGAGAAGATTATGATCCGATGCGATGAGGAGTTCAAAATGACATTATTGACCAGCGAAATCTACAAGACCAGAAATTAAAGATTTGGAAAGCATAAGAATGAATACTTTTTATAAAGCCATATCAATTGCTGGATAACATGAAGATCTTTATAAGCTATAAAAGCATGAAAAATCTAGGTAAGAGTTTTAATGAGATCTTCCTCAAAATTCCATATATTCTTTTCTTTTGTTTGAAACAACAAACTATTCGGGATCATGACGTCATCTCAATTCAAACCTTGGAAAACTTTTCCTAGCCACACGAGAGCTCTCTAGGCATGAAATAGATCCTAAAGTTTCAAACTATTATTTTTCTACCAGGATTAAAAACTAAAATGGCCAATTTCAAGACTTCTCCGCCAAAAAAATTGAAAAATCCGAAATTGCTTCCACGATTATTTCACCCACCTCCAAGACCACATGACTATGAGTTATATCCATGCATATGGTGCTGGCAAAAATAGATGACGTCCATTTTTACATCAAAGTTAACTATTTCCAAATTTTTTTATCATTGGGTTTCCTTGCAGTAAGATAAATCTCTGGTGGACATCCAATTATTGTAACCTCACTAATAAAATGGTCTAATAACATCCTATGTTAACTTATCATTCTAAAGAACTATTCATAATAAAAGTTGTTCAGTAAAAATTAATTTTTACTGAATAATCATATGGACTATTTTCAGATTCTACAGAAAAATAAATAAAAATACGCTTATTCGAACGAATTATCACTTCAAGTTTGATGACCATTTTATATCATCCTATAAGCCAATACTTCCTACGCAGAAACTACTAACTTAATTCAGAAGCTTCATACATATCTTTTTCGTAGCTTTAAATCCTTCTCCCTTTTTTCCTCTTTCTTGGCACCATCAACCACTATCAACACACACAATGTCACGCTAAGTAATTTGAATTTTACACCTATTCTGAATTTACACACCATTCCTGAAAATCGCATAGAGTGCGTGAAGATCGACGAGTGAGCCGAAACTATAACCTCGTGTTTTTTTACGAACCAATTTTTAACCATAAAATGATTAATTAGCAAGATTACTGTTTGCGGTGTTATTCTGTGGAATTTTTTCAATATGGAGACAATAAATTCATCACTGCAATTACGCATTAAAAATTGATTCTGCGACTCCGATTTCACTATAGCGTAGTATCTTTAGGCAGCCTGAATATACTATTCTGTAGTAAAACACGTGCCGAACTCTGAAATATTTATTATATCAATGTATATTTGGAATTGCAGTGCTTGACTTCCACACGGGCTAATCACCGCTGACCACTGGAGAGAGGCCTGGCATCGTTGGTAGTCATCTGAATAAATTATTAAGCAGAAAACCACATGGGAGATGGAGTATTCTCCATCCAAAGCTATCGTTGCTGAGTAAACGCGTAAATTAGTCTGAAAGGAGCTTTGAAGGTGAGCCACAAGCTTGAAAGGCATACTCTCAAGTAAAATAATCAACGATAATTCAACCTAAGTATTTAGGCCGACGCAAGAGCCCTTTCGAAGATAATCTTCCTAACATTCTCGAATAGAGGAATTCTGCAGCGCTAATTACATGGAACCATAAATATGCTTTCAACAACTAAGGGTGTTCAAAGTGATTTAACCTTCTTACTATGACAGCCACGGGCAAAATGCGTTGGCATCTATATCGCATTACTGAAAGAACATGTGTTCCCAAGCAGCGAGCCATAGCCAGTAAATTAGCGCATGCTTTTCCCACTTATACAACGTGCACTTGGGCTCACTTTCCTCTATTAAATCATCAATTTATACAATTGGTATACCCCTAATTGCGCTATTATTTGCTAAGATAATTCATGAGCAATACAGTCCAATCCCATTTACTCTCAGAGTCATGACCTTTCAGACTCGTAAGCCATAATAAAATCAATGTAATGTCACAATGACATTGTCACATATATGAGGTTCAAAGAGAAAGAATTCCACGTCAGGAATGCATATCTACGGTAAACATCATCACTTCGATACTTTTTAAACGACCAATTTGAACGATGCGCAGCTAATTTTGATGAGTTTTCAATGCCTTCGCGTAAATACTGAAAACCCGAGACTAGCAGGTCTATTCTGTATCTTGGGGGCGCTTTATTGCGCCGCCGCTATTTCCCTCTTTCAAATGGCATCGATTTTGATTCTTCAAATTGCATCGCGTTATATTACGCCGATTTTGGGGGCGTAATATATCGCCCCCGTGAAATCTGTAGTCGGTATGAAAATTAGTGTAGGGCAAGTAATACAAGTCGAGTAACTCATTAAGTTATCTATAAATATCTAATTATTAGACATAATAATGATTAAAATATCTTTTTTTAAATTATTCCATCGTTATCTAGCGGTCAGCGAAAGCCAATTTTAGGTTTTATGATATTACCTGCAAATCCAAGATCTCAGAGAGCAAGATACAAATGACGGTCGAAAACAGTTCCGCGCATTGCAGACGACGAAAATTTCTTACAGTATTTATGATCAAGCTCATCTGCTGAGAATGGGATTTAACATGAAAATATCTCTCCTACCTTAATAAATGCCCTTGCGAGCATTCTATCACACAGCACAGACAGCACCGCTGCAATTGACAATGCATACTAATATATGCTAACAAGTACGTATACCGTGATTCCAACGGAAGAAAGGGGCAATAAACAGAATGATTGCTCGAAACAAGGAAACATTTAATGAATTATTCATCATAAAACTGCATACATTTCATTTCAACATCATTCCTCTTGCGGCATATCACAAATTTACACTGTACTAGTATATTTAGTCCGAGTCATATCAACGCTAATAGTTGTTTGAAGTAACATGGAAATGGTATCAAAATGCAAACATGATAACACTTCCATAATCATTGCTCGAGAAATTGGTATTAGAAACCGTAAAGTATGTCACACGAGTTCACAATCACAACACTCGCGATGATTCCTTCCATGACATCCGCGTAATCTAGAAAACAGCTGTTTTCCTCAACTAATGTATTTTAAATGGCCTAAAATGTGATTTCAAGTGACAAAAATGTTTTATAATTAAATAATTACCCGTGTGGACAACTGTGGACATCGTAGAATTACGGTGAGCAATGAGTCAAACGATGTAAACAAGCCGTGGCTGAAGATGAAAGTACTAGTAAAAATAATTTCGTCACCACTAATCATAAGAGTATAATCATTATAGGCGTAGGTGAACGAATAGTGCGTAGCGGACGAAGTCCTCTTCAAGACAATTATACTTGTAAATTCCGATATATTAAGCTCAAAAATTGGCGATATTCTTCCGTCGTCGACTGTTGAACCCTTGAATATAGACGCTTATTTACTTAGGCAAGAAAATATCCGATAGAAAAAGAGCAAAATCTCCAAACACAAGCCACATCGTATTTTTAACTTCTTCCCGGGCTGCCGAGTATCCTGCTGCGTTTTCGGAGTGTCTCATTTGTTTATTGCAAAGAATCGAGAAATAGGATTGGACGTGTACAAAACTCCGCCCCTGGTAGGGGCCGCTATCGGAATAACGCGAGCCAAATGCTGGCGTTATTGTCGATGCTATAAAGCGACCCCAAATTCCGCTTAGGGGCCGCTATTTTGAGATAAAGAATCGGGGGGGCGTAATATTGCGCCAGAAATAGCATCTCCGTCGTGATAGCGGAGCCGCTATCTGTTACAGAATAGCCCTGTAGATACCTACGCTTGCAAATGAACTCAAAAATTCAAGGCTGAACACCTGGTTCAGAAGAAACCTACTTATAAATAATAAAAAGAATTGGGTAAACAAAACTAGGGTGATATCCACATTTATTCTGTTTCAATGAGAGATTCTGAAGATACGCTTCAGGGATATTTTACACGATACGGTAACACGTACGAGTTTATGTCTGTTTGCGTGAATGATTTTTGTGGACCGGAAAGGAACAAGCACCAATGCCTGAACCAAATTAGAACAGGTTCTATTTTACGTACATGCATTCGCAGGAGTTAGGTGGCTACACGGTGCATATTCGAGTTCATTCTCGCGTTCATACATTAAGACGGGTTAATGTACCGTGTAAACAGGCCTTTAAGAAAAACTCTAATTGGTTTCTAATTCTAGTTAAAATTTAAAAAAATATATTAAATAATTGCGCAGACATGATAAACTGAAGTTATTCAACAATTGCATAAAGAAAAACTCATTATTGGTTAGAGCGAAATAAATGTGCCTAACTCCTCAATTATACTCGAAGACGGTGTTTGAAAAATTGACACGAAGAAGAAATAGACAGAAAAAATGAGCATTCAGCTGCATCGTACGCCGTAATTTAGCTCGGTTGTAACAAATAAAAATTCAAACTTGTTTCCACCGCTTGCATGAAAAGGAACATAGTTCTAAAAGTCTAACCGTCCCCGATATAGGTTAAAAAAATGTTTTCCTCTCTCCATTGGTCCATACTTTAATCGCTCATAGCCGAGAAGAAAACTTGAAAATTGCACCATAAAGAACTTCTGAGGAGGAAAAAAAAAACAAAAAATTCTGGTTTCCTGGGACATACAGCTACGCTGGAAATTGATTGAGATGGATTATCTCAAATGAAACAAAAACTCCTGAGTAACTGCAAGCTTTTGAGATAAAGCAATAAAAATCGAAAAGAACAAAATTTGTTGACTCCCTTAAGATATCTGCGGTTGCGTTGATGAACAAAAAGAGTTGTATTAAGTTAAGCACAGAAAAAGAGGCTGAACACTTTTGACAGGATTCCTTCTATAATTCCAAATTATAAAAATGAAAGACCCTTGAGAAATCAGGTACATTTCCATCAAAGAAACATTCAAGTTTGCAGTCCTCACATTTTTGCTACTTCACTATCAAAAATCTAGACTGTATAACAACAGATAATTGAAAGCGTTTCACTCTAGAACATTAAAATTGATTTTATTACTAACATCATACTAAATGTTTTACATGCCCCATTGTGCGTCAATTCCACACAGAAAAAATCATTCACCTTGACCAGGATTTGAACCCTAAATCTCCCAGTTTCCGGTCGAGTGCTTTAACCAGTTAAGCTACCGAGCTTTCCCCTCTGTGAAAATTCGATTTTTTTATCTGCAATTTTCGGACAATATGTGCGGGTATATATATACGGGTGACTCCGTAAATTTGTTGCCGACAAGTCCCGGTATACTAAAAATATACACCTCAATTATTGGTAGTTATTTTTTCAAATTAATCGAACATATTTCTCAAATTAAAGTAAAAATCATATTCTGAATTCTCATATTCCGATTTTGATTCTCGGTAAAGCTGAACGGGTAAGAAGTTTACTTACAGAAACAAGATAGAAAAGACAATCACGAAACCAGCAGTCATCATTTTCGGGCACATGAGATGTTCAGGAAACGACCGCAGTACTACAAGGTAGAATGGCACGAGGAATCATGAAAAAGATGTCCTAGAGAGATGCGAACTAATATTGATGGTATTATTCCTCTCAATAAAATATTCCATACGATTAATAACATCCAAACAAAACTCAAAACAGAGAAAGGAGCAACAGGTAATGAATGTATACTGCAGGTTTGAGTTTGGAGCGGAGAGTGTGAGACCTTCTCGGTAAAAAGTTATAACAAGCAAATAAAAAGTATCTGCGAGAAACAATGTAGTTAAGGAAGAGGATTGAACGCAACTGGTCTATAAAGCGACGACAAATCACCATCATGGGTTTATATTAGAGAAGCTGAGGAGACATACGGTAGAGACAAAAAGTAAGCAATATTGGAATAAATGTTCCACATTTTAACACTCTGTAAAGATTATTCCACGAGAAAAAATGTGAGAATGACTAGGAGGAAAAACAAGAATGCGCTCAGAGTAAATTAAAATAGAGAGCTCAAAGTTGCTATGCAGTACTCATATCTGATTATGACTTATAAAACTCCAAACACATAGATTTCACCATTAAAACTGTTGTAATTTAACAAATCAATTACTTCAAAATACATTTCGCAACATCCCTGGTACCGTAAGCATCACAAATGTTTACGGTATAAGAGATAGATAATAAGATTTAGCAAACTTAAATACTTAAAGGTACATTGTTATTGAATCCCTGATACCTCTCCACATTATCGAGCGTTATTTTTAATCAAAACAAATTTCAATCGCAGTTAACAACGATTAAATAACCTCCCAGCTACAATTCAAACAAATCCATAGTGGGAATGAGCCAATCAGTGATCTTCATTGACACTGAAACGGAGGAGGTATAGGGGTCACGTGACCAGGTATTTTTCCACATCAACCTTTGCTGCTCACGCATAAGCCCAAAATACCTTTTTTCTATCCTCGATCCGAGTAAATACACTGGACAACTAAAATGAGACAGGATACTAAAACTACATACACTTAATGAATTTAGAATGTAATATAGCGGGTAAAAATTGCATATTAACAATTCTCCTCTAGCACCTAGCGCGCAGTGATAATAATAACCACAAATAACATTAAAATCAGTTATTAATATTATAATGCAAGATTTATAGATATCAACGCTAAAATGAAATACAAACACCGACGCTTAAATCATTTCGAACATAATTGATTGGAGAACTGAACATACCGTGGTCTTCAAGATTACATGTCCGTTTCCCATACTGGCCTAAAAAAAGCAAATTTTAATATGGTAATAACTTCTCACATGACATCAAACTTCAAACGGGACGTGTATCCAAAGTTGCCCCTAGATTATTAGACCCTCATTAATCATCGTAATTGTTTTTTCATTATATCCTTATGAGCCCTTTTTTCCTCAAACTAGCAACTTCAGTTAATATAGATAATAACTCATGGCTGCATAAAATATACAAATCCTCCTTAAAATGCCATCTGAATAATTCACCATTGTCTAATCAATAGTGCCCCTTCGTATGCTTAAAAATTTTGTTTCCTGTTAGTTTTTATTTATTGTGATATTCAACTCGATTGTTTCTGGCTTTACCTTGTGAAAATCCATTCTGAACAATAAATAGTAATGGTACCTTTCCACACGATTTATTCAATACGACCGGTTTCGCCGCAGAGGTGACATCAACAGGTACAGAAATCGTTATATTAACAGTTATTTTTAACAGTTATATTAACAGTTATTAAAATAACTGTTAATATAACGATTTCTGTACCTGATGATGTCGCCTCTGCGACGAAACCGGTCGTATTGAATAAACCGCGTGAAAAGGTACCATAACTTTTTATTATTGTGATATTGCTTGTTATCTTTTAGGATTTATTATTTATTTCAGGAACAGCCAATGTAGAAAGCCTTTTCGCCGTTTTTGTTGATAAAATAAATAAATAAATGTAAAAAATAAGAAAACGCGAAGAAATATTGTCATAATATTATGATTAGTTATAAGAATGGCATAGAATTTAACCGCAAATTTGATTCGAGACTTACATTCGTCAAACTCAATAAAACGAGACCGGAGGAAGTATAACCAGATCTGGTGAGAATTCATTTGTTATTGCATCGTTCGCAATTTTTTCTCGATCTTGACGGTGGAAACTTCAAACGCATGCCTTTCTACACGTGAGAGATGGGTGCTGCATAATTTTCAGGATATAGTCATTTGCTCCACAAACCTCTCTCAGTGGCGTAGCGAGAGGGGCTTCCGGGGGGTCCGGATCCCCCCGCTCCCCGTAAATATAATATCACACTTACTTTGCATCACAACATAAAACCAAATATTGAAAAATCATGAATTTACAAAAGATTTCTTTGAAAAATGAAGTTGTTTAGATTTTGGAAAGTGTTAACATTAGTTTAAAACCCTTTAATTCATACACTGTTTTTAAAATATTCTCCACCTTGGTTTTGGACCCTCCCCGAACAAAATTCCTGGCTACGCCACTGGCCCAAGGTATATATATTAAATGTAAAATCTTCGACGAAAAATTTCTGTTGCGTCATTAACTGACATATCAACATGGTGTTTTTTTTTCATTTTACCGTAATTATTTTTAACTATAATCCTGATTTTTTGCTCAAAATTTATTAGCTTATTATTAATAATAATAAATTTGAACAAATAACTACCCAAAACCAATATTTCGGATCGCAACACTTCTTGACTGAGAAGCAAAAGCCAATCTATTAGCCCGCGGTACTAAGACTACTTAATATTATTCCAAAAACAGCATATAAGCAATTTGAAACTGGTATTATATGGCATTACATCAGCTTTAATAATAAGAAACGAATTTAAAAACTAAATCAAATGATTATGGATTTACATTAAGTTATATTTTCTTGAACTGCACTGAGTTGAAGTACGAGAGGTCTAGCCAACAAAATTACTTTGTAGTATTTTAGTCTTCTTAAATGCATATTCTATCAATAATAAAATTTTATAGGAATTAATTGGATCCGTTTTTGATGTTAGATCATTCCAGCCTTTCTGTAAAATTTAATTGAGCACAAAAATACAACTCGCCTGAAAGTGAACTGAATGTATTGTATCAACTCTATATTCAGTAAATTCAGAAGCTGATAAAAGGAATGTAAGGAATGTGTTTAAAACAAAAACGGTGGATGACAATAAAATATGATGTAAAGGTCGACATTGATCATCGGCGGACACTCACGGTAAGTATGTATTGAAATATATGGGTCTCCACCTGGCCTCGTCTCGGATTATGGCCTCACAATTCTTCATCTCTGTAAGTTTCTAAACCTCTTTTTACTTCGAAGAAAGCGTTCACAATCTTTAGTAAAAAATATTTCTCACGCTCCGGTGAGTGGAAAACCCAGGACCGTAAATCGAAACAGACGAAAACGGAGAGAATTTTTGACAGTGGGTCATAAATTGCAGGTTTGTAGTACTGATATTATCATTTGAAGATTTCCAATGGTCCTCAAGCAGTAAGCGTACCCTTGACACCGATTCTTGTCCGTAAACAAACCGGAAGCGTTTATTTGAGATCAACAAAAAATATTGATGGTCCAAAGATTATTTTGGATCTTCTATCTTAAAGATGAAAGAAAGCGTGCTATATTTTTGCTTCAAAATTCTTTCCGCGCGGCTATAAATCTTTACAAAACCGTATTTCACACCGATTTGAGTCGTAAAAAAGTCCTCTTGTCGAAGAAGAAAAATAAAAAGGACTGAAGTACCGAACAAAAAAGATACCTATACTTACATAAAAAGATAAAAATGGCTAAATGAAGAGATACGAGGAGAATCGATGGCTCAGAATCACAGGCCTGGATTTGAAAAGCTTGGCGGTCTTTCTAGTCTAGTCCGTTACGCAGAACCTACTATAATCTGTGTTTGGAGTTCATTTCATCTTAATTTTAATCTCGTAAAGACCTCATTCTCTGGTTTCCCCCTAAAATGGCCAACCAACTAAGAGACAAAAGCGTATTTTTCACGATAAATTCGTTAGGCCATCGAATACGACTCTATAGCTCAATTCTAGTTAGAGTATTAGTTTCATTCTGCAGAAAAAATGATAATGACTGAAATCCGAATGGACGCAGGAAAGCTTATTTCCGGAATGAAAATTTCTAAAGAATACGTTGATGAAACAATTCAATCAAAAATCCATTGGAAATGGAAGATACCTTTCAACCACTCTACCACTCTAATAACATTCAAACCTTTGACAACTGTATGACAACCGAAAATCGCCGATCTTTTCCACGGCTTTAAGAGTATTCGCAATGCAATAATCTGTTATTACGCTAGTTAAGAAGGCTATCCAAAAACGAAAAGTCAATTTTATTTAAAGCATTACTTTACTTAGTTTCCTTATCTTTAGAACTGGAAATTCCTGGACTTCAACTTTTTATCGAAAGGCCTCTGAGGAGATACACCTGACAAACTCCATGGACCTGCCAAAGGATTCGTGGAAACTAAAGTAAATTTTCCTTTCAAAATTTAGAGTCCCATACACTCAATCTTAATCAAACTCTGATTACTTTGTTACTTTTTCTCTTGAGTAAAAGTAGATATCGCCCACCGATTTGCCTCAAACATTCATCACTGCTATTCGACATCAGCTCAAAGCTAATTAAACTCCAATCAACACTCATATATATCAACTCAAATAGCACTCCTTCCTTAGAGAACATGAATCTTAATGAGTTTCTTTTTCCTTTTAAATAAGTTCACGCGTACAAGGGGGAATTTTGGCAAAAAAAAAAGCCTTAAGACTCAAATCCACCTATTTTCTAACTACGATCACTGTTTAATGACGTTAATTAGAGTCATCAAAGTGAACATCAACCTTGAATACACCAATATGGGACGTTTCTTAGAATTTCCGCCGCCAGAGGACGAAAGTATCGAAAAGTTAAATGAAAGCCGCGTATTTGGATCCAGACTAAATTAATCGGATTAGTCACAGCAGGGGAGATACGTTGAAAAAGCGCTTTGCCAACTCAACCCCTCGAATATATAATTCGCGACTACCACCATCAGTTCGAAATTTTAGATTCAAAGTCAAGTAAGACGGCAATTTACCGAATAACATTAAGGTTTCCAGGTTTATCAAAAGAAAATTGATGATTTCGGGAAATGGGCAATCCATTTTCACTCAACGTATTATCTCGTCGAAATCGCCAACTTTACCCTCACAGAACAATAACGCACGAAACCACAAATTTCATTCCGACTTTTTTTTACATCAACCTTCACCTCCAAAACAATCTTCACCAACTTTTATCCATTAACATATAGTTTTCGAGTAATTACAAAGTTAATGGTTTGTCACTAGGGGAATGATTACATGACTACAGAAAACCGGAGCACGTTCGTACCGGGGTTCATTTACACGGGGGTAAATTGTTCAAAATAGGCGAAGTAGAGCGAACACAAGTCGGACTGCTCTGATGCAGCTCCTGTCGGACACTTCTCCAAAATTTACACCACCATAACTACAAGCGTCATAGTTAGAAGAGAAAACTTCCATTTTTCAAAAAATAAAACAAGTAACTTTGTGCGCAGGAACGCGTACGAGCAGTGGCTTAGTTAGGAATATGCTTTGGGGGATATGGGATGGCCTAGGGTGACGACCCCCCTCCCAAGAAACGGGGGTCCGGGAAATTTTTCGAAAAATGACATGCTAATCAATAATAGATTTGGCTTTCTTATGATAAAATGCCGTGTTATTGAAACGTAAACTACGTGAATACCAAGCGCTCAAAGTTAGGCAACTTGATTTTACGCTCATAAAACGGGTACATTTTTGAAAAAATTAAGTACAGGAAATACTATAGAGCGGAATATTTGTTAAGTTAATGATCCAGCGTGGAAATTAATTCTCTTTCTTATAATTTTTATTGAATTGAAATTTAATACCTCGTTTAAGCGATAGAGCCCCTCAAACTCTCGTGTCTTGCGCTTATTTTTACAGACAGTAGGTGGCAGTAAGGAGGTGCTGCAATGTCCTCCGGGGTATGAATTATCAACCATCGACCAGAAAAATGATGGCGGCCGTGTGTCTGCTCCTATAGTTGTGTTTAAGACTCAGTTTTTAGTTGCAGAATGAAAACTAGTTCCAAAATTCAGAAAGAAAGGGTGAACAAAATTAGGGGCATCACTTTGAGGTGAAGATTACATCATGAGACAGTGGCATAACTAGGAATATGCTTTGGGGGAGATGGTGTGGCCTACGGTGGCGACCCCCCCTCCCAAGAAACGGGGTATGGGAAAATTTTTGAAAAATGACATGCCTGGAAATACATTTTAAATCATTTTAAATTTAAAATTTATTAAATTACAAATAAAATTTTTAAATGTATTTTAAATCATTTTGGCATTAAAATTTAACTTTAATCAGTTGCAGTTATTGTATGTCAAAACTTAAAAATAGCTTTAAATATTTTTTTTTCTCTGAGGCTTTGGGGGGTCTATCCCCTCCCCCCATAATTACGCCACTGCGCACGAGTTCAAGGAGGAGTGCAAGAGCAAGGAGGGTTTACCGGGATTCAAACCCAGATTGTCCGATTTCAGATGAGGTATGTTACCAGTTTCACCACCAAACCGTCTTCTTCCACATAGAATCCCAGACTGGTTTAACCGAATAATAACCGACAATCGTCACACCTGGATTTAATATAATACCTGCTAATTCAAATGATTTATTCACTGTGAATTTCATTATTGGTGTATGATAAGAAAGAAAATATTTACTGCCGGACTGTCAAAATGTCAATGGAGAAGTAATAAATTAGAACCAATGCTATACATTTTTATGCTTGCGATGGATAGCGGTAGATAGTGATTATTTTTTAGATATATTTAGATAGATAGTGATTATTTTTTATAATTTTGTACAGCAAATAACCAAATGCCAATAATAAATTACTGTCACTTCCGTTTGAGTTTAGAAGAAAATAATGGCGAAGGGACAGACACATTCTTTCGATGGGACACATTTACACAAGGTGGCGCCTTGGTATTTTTATTTAATTAGGCATACACCATTTTTAAATTCCTTCATGGTTACAGATCGAAATTCTAAAGTTTCAACTATTTCCACTATTGATTATCTAATCTTGTATCGCAATAGTATAATTACTATATTATCGTGCAAATTTTTGAGAATAGTTTACAGGAAAATAAGTTGCCTACATAAATTTATATATAAGCTTATATGTATGAATGTTCCTTTACATTACACGTTATTTAAAAAACTTTCATTGCTGATAAGTAATTTAAAAGGCTAATTATGGATTTTATAACCCAATAACGCACGTGCCCCTATGCACAAGTCAATAATAAACACTTGATACCGACTGAGTTATGATTTAAGGAACCAAGGACACCATGAAAAAATGAAACATTTCAAAAGATTGGCAGGAATAAAAAAGAGATGTATAGGAAAGAATGAATTATTTCTGAAATAAAGCTTCACCTGAGAAAACAATGAGAACGAAATATATCTACAAGAAACAATAAGTTATTATTTTTACATTTTGGGGACGGTAAGAATAGATATGATTTGGTTCAAGCCAATTGTGTACGCCTAAAATTAGATCAGAACAAGTCTAATAGACAACAAAAATTACACTAGACAGTGGGATAACCAGGAATTTCGTTCGGGGGGGGGTCAAAAACCAAGATGGAAAATGTTTGAAAAACAGGGTACCGAGGAGAGGGTTTTTAACTAAGTTTAACACTTTCCATAATTGAAAAAATTAATTTGTCTAATACTTATTTTGTGAATTCATGATTTTTTAATATTTTGTTTTCTTTTTATGAAAGAAATTGTGGTTTTTTATTTCGGGGGGCGGTTCTGGGCCCCGCGGATCTCCCCCCTCGCTACGCCACTGAAACTTGACTGAAAATCGGAATATGAGCTTATAGCTCGCTGTGATATAGCATTGACATCCATGATGGATCATAATAGCAGGTGTGAGTTCCTCCTGGTTCTCAATAATTACCATGATGATTTATAACTCAAATAATGCCAATTGTAATAGTTTGCGAGCTTTTCCGATTATACAACTGACCCAGAGTTCACCCGAAGCATAATTTTCCTCACCATAATTTAAACGCATTACGCCGCCTCTATTTAAGCCGATTCGTACGCAATTATCACTCTAATTAGCGATATAGAGGATAAAATTTCATTAACCGTGGGCTGAATACCCTAAGCTGCTTAGATTTTAATTAAAAAAAGGCCCCATGAAAATATTATACCAATCAGCGACTTAAAATTCATGTTTAGCATTAAAACCAGATTTTTATTTTTCAAAAACACCTTTTCACCCATAAACTGTAGAGCTAAGTTTAACTCAAATTACTATCAATTTACCTCATTACATAATTGCTATTTCATATTTTTGAGCAGCACATGCGAAGTCCCTCTAAATCATCACCACTTAATGCACATGTAAACGGTTTCAGCTCCATATTTTTTATTGGTAGCATATAACCTACAATCAACATATAAAATATGAAATGTTGTACGGGCTAGGGAGCATAGATTAATAAGTCTGCAAATTAAATAGCAAGTACGCTGGCATAAGGCATACCACTTTCTAATGCAACAAATCATTCCTTCCACACTTTCAGAGCTACCTATTCCAACACCCTCGCATTATCACTGAAACCAGGTAGGAATGCGAAATTGAAGGAGTGGAACATGTGATCAATTTATTTTACCGGGGGAGTGTCTTAATAACCATTTGGATCTTCCTCGAGCGTGAAGTAAACACATTCACCAGAAGTAAGCCCTTAAAGTCCACAGATAGCATTTAGCGTATGCATATTTCTATGCCTGAAACAATTGCCACCGATGAATAAATTTATACATTGTATTAGAGTAGTTTGCAGTTTGAAAATTATAAAGAAGTAAGAAGTAAACTTTAATATTGAAATTACGAGCGTAAAATAGGCAAATATAAAACTGAATTTGAAAATTTTAAAGCTAAGATAAGAGGAACAGCTATTGTTGTAGGAATATATTGGTTCACGATAATAGCAACAATTGGCAAATGAAATCACAGAATAAAATGCGAGTGGATATTTCAAGAAGGTTCATTTCAGTAAAGTTTGATTTATAAGCCAACCAAAAAACTTCAAGAATTTTACTTAAATAAAACTGCGATCCATCCATAGGCGATTTTATTGGTCTCATAATTTTAACACTCACTCCATTTTTATCGCAATTTGACTCCTTCAATGACGATGGATAATAATTGAACAAATTGTTATTATTTCTAACAGATGACTACACATAATACAGGTAAACATAATATTATTTTAAATACTGCACTAGAATGTGTGACGAAATAGCAACGTCTTTTGTGCACTTCAGAAAATTCAATCAGTAAGTAGGGGCATGAAGGAAGAGACACGTATATGTTCCCCATCGCGCATCGACCAAAAATGCTTAATATACAAGAGGGACTTCATAGTTACAAAATTCATTTAATCCTTATAAAGTTATCTCAAAATAAAACTCATTGCAGTCGGCGATCCGACAAAACAGCGAATGTGACTCTCAGGAAATATTCCCTCCAACGCTTCCAATTCCCAATCCGCACCACAAATTAGATAGAAGATGTCGACGTCAGGGATGGATAAAGGGATTATGGGTAAAAGATTCCGAAAATGAAGCTGACAAAAACGCCACAAAAATAATAAAAAAAATAGTAGGTAATTCACAAACTTGAAACACGAAAAATCAAAATACCTTAATACAAAATTTTCTATTCTGCTGACGTTTCATCGACAGAGATGGAGTACATAATTTTTAATAATGCTAACTTTTTGCCATAATTCGAACTTTTTTTCAAAGACGGGCTAGTCTACCTGGAAAATGATGCACATAGCCGGACCGATCGACACAAAGACAAATTCAAATAAATAGCAGCCACCACGCTCAGTGGGCATAATTAGGAATCAGAATCAGTGGGCACGCGTTGAGTTCATGATCTTTCAGGATTTATTCATCAAATTTGGCCAAATAGCGATCGCTCTGGCTAAAATCTTTTACATCAATATTTCTTCATTTCCTCACTATTTTTGGGAACATGGCCATTGTTCCTCAATTACTATCGTTTACTACTTTCACAGTCTTCCACAAAGGTGTACTAGAAAAAAGAGAACACGGTATAATATAACATACACAAGAATAAAAACTAACACTGTCGCCATTAGATGGCCGAAACATCATCAATGCTATGAGTTGAAAATTTTATAGTGGCGCAATATCAAACGACTTCGCTGTAAATCAAACAATCTTTGAAATTAAATACAAAATCTATATTGAATTTATTATTACAAATGAGCTCATCGCATAGCAGAGACGGCTTATCAATTCTCGGTTAATGTCCCCAAAAAATACAGTATTGGGAAACATAATATTCTCAGAGTGAATACAAACGATATTTCATACTAAATGAGCATGGCAAATTAAGATGCATATCCTTTGCAGCTAACCTGGAAGTACTTAACACATTTAGCTAGAAATCAGAAATGTTTCTACTTACATGTAAGTGGACTGATCGACACATCACGTACAGCGAGTGAGTATGGATTAATAAGAAAGATACAGCAAGCAAGCGATAGAAATATCGATCATGCACATTGGTGGAATCATAATCAAAACGAGAAGTTTGGCATATTTATCTGAAGATCAGATATGAGCCTTCGATTTGATTCAGCAAAATGCGTCTGAGAAACTAAACCAGAGTTTTTTTACGTTCAAAGAACGAATACGATGCAATCCACTTGTCCACCACGCTTTCCAAATGGAGATTTTTTCCATGGGTCCCCCTTACTCCCGGCAAGGGTTGGCTCCGAGTCTGACCTTCCACAGTAAAGAGAATGATGACAAACGCTTCTTGAGAACGACGGAGAAAACTCTTTGCAAACTACGGACGTCCTTTACTGTAAAAAAAAAAAAAATAGTCTGGACGGTTTGCTGACTAAGTGCTCGAAAGAAAACTCTCGGGGCTCTCTTTTAGACTGTAAATAAAAAAGAATGCCCGAGAACGCATGCTTCAAACAGATCCAGTAACGAGAGAACTGAGTCTTCCGTGCGATGTGTCCCTCTTGAAGTCAACAGCAAAAAGAACTCAATGCGTTCATCAATTCCCCTATGATATTTCGTCTGAAAGCCAAGATATGTCGTTCATATGGAGAGGGTCATGACAGCAGCGGGGGAAAAACTCTATCCTTCCAACAGACGATCATCTAGGTGGCACACCTGGTCTTGTAGTACTGTTTTTTACAAGATAATTACGCCCCAACCAGATGATAGATGAATAAACGAACTTTATCGGTTACTTGTTGTTATATTTTTTTACTTTTTCTTTTCTTTGTACATGTACTTCATTTCTTTTTTTGGAAACTGTATTTTCTTTTTGTTTTATGTACCTTTAATGTATTTTTTTGCACTCCAGCAGTTAAGTTAAAGTGTACAAAATTGAAAATTGTGTATTCAGCACGGGAGATATTAAAATTTGAAATCAGGGATTTATTGGTGCATGAGTGAGTCTAAAACCCTAAAGCGACACGAAAGTCTCGAAGGGTGTCCAATTCCAAATCTTTGCTTATTTTTATTCCATGTTTGATTGCATAATGAGGAATTAAAACTTTTATATTAATAAAATAATTCTATATATTATAATAATTTACAATAATTTTTATACCTCAAAAGAAATCAGCGGTAGCAATTGTTTGGACCTCTGTCATAAAATAAATTTTAAAAATACAAAGATTCTATGCCGCGCGAATTTATTGGGATAGCATTATAAAAGAGGCGATTGAAATTAACCTAGGCGAGAAGAGCATACGTAGATACAAAAACTTCCAACTAAGCAATACGACAGTGGAGGGAGTCATGGAGGACTCTGAATAATAACAAACTCCGTCGCATCAAGGGCGTAGCAGCAGCGTGGCCCTCCTCTTCCCGGATCAATCGGAGAGATGAGGTAGTAATCACACGGTTGAGGATAGGGCACTCCCCTTTGAACCATGCGCATCTTTTTCTGAAGAGAAGGAACCTCCCCAATGCAATTATTTGTGTAGATTCCCATTAAGTATTCGACATATCCTCATAGAATGTGAAAAGTATCGCGACGAGCGGAGACGGATTTATCTAGGGGGAGAACTAGAATCCCTTCTAGGGGACCACTCTACCAATTTAAATAATACCCTTCGGTTCCTCAAGGAAATAAGTATTTTTTATCAAATTTGAGTTTACTCGCCCATTTTACGACTTCTACATGTACAGAGGCTATCGATTTATTCTATATCCATTGAAATATCGGAATTAAATGATATATTTGTAGTGCAAAATGACCTAGCCGTTGACGCACCTTAAATCACAAAACTACTACTACTAAGCAATAGGTGGAATATCATAATCAATCACTATACGTATGAAAACAACAATCAGGGCAACCAATGTTATAAATAAATAAACAAAATTTACAATAAAAAATAATTTGTCTCCACATTCCACTCCTGGAGACGATGGCAGACTCAGCCGTCAAAACGTTGGGACCAATCACAACAAAACCACACCCGGTGGAAAACCAGAAAATTATTCCTTCAAAGTGAGGGGAGCTTTTAGATGCTGATCGATGGGCTCGAGATTCAAATCAAGAATGAATCCAACGCACACCCCCAAGCGAAAATCCTCGAATTCCTCGAGGTGGAATAGAGGAAAAATCTGCCCCCGCTTCCTAGAATGTGCGTTAAATCACTCGAATCGCACGGCTAAGGCTTTATCCGCGGTGAGATCCATACACTCACCGCTCAAATGAAGTCCTTGGGATGAATTATTGAACGAGCTATAGTTTCTTTCTTTTTCAGTAATTCAACCCCAAGGTTGTTTTTGGTAGGTAAGGGTAGAGTTCGCCGTAGACTTAGCCACCAACGAGTTAATTTCACACATTCAGGGTAGGGGATGCAGTTCCTTTTCCTGAACCTCCTCGTACTTGGAGAATTTTGTCCGGGGTGTCCGAAGGCTGCAACCGGTATTTGAACGCGGAGCCCGTCGATCAACAGCCATGGGTTGGTGGATATGAAACTGACAGATGATTTTTTATTAGCCTCAGTGGTTACATGAAAGGGGTACGGGGTGGACGACAGCGCCACTCTCTGCGGAGATCGCCCATATTAGCACATTCGACATATAAGTAATCCATTCCTTCCTCACACTTTATTCCTTCACGGGTATGGTGCGACGAAATTATTGGCATGTTTAGCATTATTGGTCAAAATTATTGATATTAGGATCTTGCGAATCTAAATTTCCCGGTAGTAGAAAATATTTTATACAGAGAGAGTTATTTGAAATCATTATATTCTCCTATATCTCTCTGTTCCCTTTTCTGAGCGGATTATTCTTGAAAAGTATACTACCCAAGTAATTCCTACAAATTTATTGATTTATGGTTTTTTTAATGTTTAAAATAGTATTTCTTTAAATAGAACAGCCCAAATAAACCATTCAGCCATGAATGTCCAAGATGTTGTGGCAGAACATAACTACACAGACGAGATCACTAAGTTTCCACTTTATTACCACCATGGAGGCTATCCACTCACGCTAAATCTTTTGATTTTGACATAACAGAGAGATATATATACAGGAAATCTGAATGCGAGTGAATCTCCATATTTGGCTAAATTAGCCCAAAATGTTGCTATCATTTCATTGGCCGGATAATTGCGCAAGATATTATTAATCTAAGGTTCTCGGTGTTAAAAAATATCTCGGATAGATTGGTTAGTAGCAATTGAAAATTGAAGGCTCAGTTTACACCTTTTATTTCTGCCAGTTACTGATGGGATGGATCTGAAAATGACAGAGATTTTTTTTAATAATCAAAATCACTTGACACATCACATTTTAATAATTTAGGGTGGGTTTTGTTCATCATTTGTTCAAATCATTCCGAATATCTCTTGTTTTGCATTGGCCTAGTGCCCAGTAGATGGCAGCACCTACGTGAGGATGTCCCAATTCATGCTCCCTTGTGGTTGGCTGCCCAGAATCTGGCTGGCTAAATACATGATGCCTAATGGCTAACGAGTTGGGACACGGCTTTAGTAGGGTGGTCTGATCCATGCTCAAAATAGTAGGGAGAAAATCGGTATGCTTGTAGATGGAGTTGATTCTACAAAGAAGGAGGTACGTTTAAAAAACGCTTGGAGGTTGATTTCACCCTAGTAACGCGTCACACAGGAAGAGTCGTTCCTCTAGGAACGTCTTAAAATACGGCCCTTAGTGGCTACACGAAAGGGGTAAGAGGCGAGAGACAACGCCACTCTCTGCGGAGATCGCCCGTATTAGGACACTTGATATAAAAGTCATCCATCCCTTACTCACACTCTATTCCTTCACGGTTATGCTGCGTCGACAGGGAGTCAATTTTTTCCTCGCCTCCAACCCTTCCTTCTTTTAAGGGTCTGAACCCCATTCCCCTCACGTTTCTACCCTGTCCCTCATTCATACATCGCTACTTTCTCATCATCACCACAGCATCCCATAGATCCCACCCTTTTTCTAACTCTTCCTAACCCCTTCTTTCGTAAATCTTGCTGACATCTCGAACTAAAAGGTAAATCTGATCCTCTCAGCACTTTTGAAAGTTATCAGCACCATTGCCATGAATCGCAGAAATTATTGTATCGAATGAAAAAGTCATCGATGGGTCATATAATCGATAGATAACATCACGCAGCAAACTCGGTCTTATCTGTTTGAAAATATAAACAAAATTCTACTGCTTCCGTGCTAAAATTTCAAACGTTATTCTCGATTAAATAGGATAAAAAATAAATATTTAAAAAAAACACGCCTTCTCCAATAAAAACAGTAAACATTGCGCTAAAAAGCAAAAAAAAAACTTTCATCGCACAGAGAATATAAAGAAAGGGCTAATTAGGTTTTTTAGCTATCAACTCCACGGATTTAAAAATTTCGAGATGAAATTTTTATAAGCTGCTGCCCGCAAAAACACCATCCGTTGAGAAATTATTGAATGATTTGTTGTTATCAGAAGAACACAAGTGTGCACAATTCCAAGCCTATCCGACAAAGGTAAGTACGTTTAAAATCAATGACAGCTTCATCGATGAAAGAAACAAACAAACGAAGTAAGTTATGAAAAAGCGTGTGAAAAGTGACAAAAATTCGTCAAATGAATAACACAAGCTCTATGCGAGTGAATCTCCATATTTGACAAAATTGGCCCAAATTATTGTTATCATTTCATTGGCCGTATGATTGCGCTAGATATTATTAATCTAAGGTTCTCGGTGTTAAAACATATCTTAGATAGATTGGTAAGTAGCAATCGACAATTGAAGGCTCAGTTTATACCGATTATGTAAAATATTTTTCAGTCTACAAATTTTATCACAAATTATCTGAATAAGTAGTAATTTCTTTACCGTACTAGTATCCAAAGCTTAATTTTTTTCCAACGACGGATGGCTATTGCACCACTTGCAAATATTAATGTTCATTGCTTAAATAAAACAAGTTGGTATTTTTAAACTCAAGCTGAGATCTATTTCACCAGAAAAATTTACACATTAATGCAAGATTCACACCACACATGCACGGAACGAGTGAGATAAACTTTATATTTTTTCAGCTCCGAAATTCAACATTCTACCACCATTTGGAATGAAGCCGTACAGAAGAACGCCAAGGCCACTCATTCAGACTGAAACAAGCTTACAGCCGAGAGAGACCGCATGCGAGCCGCGCTGATGTCAATGCATGACTTTGAAAAGGGCGCCGTCGTAGCTGCGTCACATTCATTAATTAACGCGCCGGAGGTGCTGTCCCGCTGTACCGGTGAATTCCTTCACCCTAACCAGCCAGATTACAGGAGATTACAATTTTTTTTGCGCAATTGTCTATGTTGTGTGGGTAGTGTTTTGTTTGTGTGAGCAGAAGCTTATACCTAATATGGAATTTGACATTTACATATTGAAATTAAATGAATACAATGATACATAATTAAACCTTTTTATAGCAGGTTTTCTTTACCTTGGTAATTGGGGGTATTTACCTTTAAATTTGGATGATGAGTGTGGAGTTACTTTACTCTCTTTTTATAATGAGTTTATTAATTACTAATATTTTTTTTTTTTTATATTGTTTTATTTATTTATTTTTTTTAGTTCTTTTTCTTTTGATTTTTTTTTTCTTTTTTTTCTCTCTTTTTTTTTTTGTTATCGTAGCTGCGTCACGGGACGACTGGCTTTTCTACAATTGAATACCCCACACTCCTACATGACCTCAGTTACCAGATCGCTGTGAAGATCCTAATCGCAACGGATGGCAACGCAGTGATTTACCGACAGTCCCCGAAATGAAAACAAATGCAGCGGGCGAAACGGTCGCAGAAGAACCCGTCATGTTTTACTGAACCACTGGTGAATTAGTGTTCACATTTTGGCGTTGCCAGGACGCTCCGTTTCACTCTACTAATGCGGACGCTGTAGCCATAACACCGTTTAGCTCCTTGCGACAAGATCGCGAACTTTCGACGCCGGCCCATAGGTGACCCCGAAACTTCCCATAAAAATGATGCAAGTTCATACGAAGGACACCGCTATGTGCCGTAGCCCATATGGTATAAAAAACGTGAGCCGTACAAATGTAATCTTCTTAAAGAGGTTGGCCCGAGAAAAGGTTATGCCGCTTCCACTTAAATTTTTTAACATATACTCATCTTATTGTTCTTTATCAATTGACGGGCACACGAAGTAGGCATTCCATGCAATATATATTTGAAAATTACCTTTAAAACCCTAATTTTGTATAAGCCTTCATGACAGATTTTTCTAAGCATACAAAAAATATAGATTGAAGCCTTGACTAGTGGATTAATTCAAACAATAATAATAAAATAATAAACAATTTAATACTCATTAAACTTTAGTAACCATAATTAAAGGAAAATTTAAGCTGTAAAGGGAATACTTTTTGAATATATAGAAAATAAATGACGTAACTGAAACCAAATCACGTCAGCTATATGAACATGACTCCAAAGTCGGCTCAAATCACTGGAAAATGAGTTAGTTTACTTAGATATGTAAGTATAAAATTATCCACGTTCTCTGAACTCTTATTTTGCATATCAACCTCGACGGATTTCGTCTATGATGG
The DNA here is from genome assembly GCF_921293095.1 of Ischnura elegans. Classification (NCBI taxonomy): domain Eukaryota; kingdom Metazoa; phylum Arthropoda; class Insecta; order Odonata; family Coenagrionidae; genus Ischnura; species Ischnura elegans. The sequence continues at coordinate 56,710,304 of NC_060253.1, forward strand.
CAAAGTATTTTTTCGGATAATATATGTGAAAAATGTTTGCTTTGAATCGTGGAGTCAAAAACCAACCTTTTCCAGAAACGTAACACTATATCAAGTCCGACAAAGTTACTGGTTACTCTCACAGATATTTTATAATTTCCCTCCTGCCTACTATACATACATTACTTTGATCATTATGTAAACGGATACCCATTTAAACACATACTAATTTAAGTGACTGGTCCCGACATCAACTCAGATCACTGACATCACGTTGCTGACATTTTCACTTGAGAAGCCCATTCATGAGATGGTTTTCAGCGATTTGCTTTCGGTTGCATATTCTCAGCGCGACTCATGCGGCGTGTGACACCTGTGGTCCATGGAAAGCTCCTCATGATTCTTTATGGGACGTATCTACCGTTTACATGATTTAAGGCACATTGCTTTAACAAATAACGTAAATCAATCACAGGGCGGGATTAGCCGGGCGAGACATGGAGACATCTACAGGTCGAAAAATAGGAATCAGTCACATGCATTCTCCTGCTACAGCGATTATCAAGGATTTATACTCATATTCATAATTATCATTTAAGTACCCTACCAATTAAGGTAGATTTGCAAGGAAAAATATCCTAAAAAATATCTCAAGAAATATTTGATATGTACTTCATTGCGATCATGAAGTCACCTATAAATAATGAAGTCAAATACATCTCATCAGGCTGTGGGCTAGTAAATAATCAAAGGTACTGCTATCAGTCGTGGGAGTTCCTTACAAATTCGCTACTGTCACTGACCCTATCACCATGAAAGCTATATTCACTGGATGCGTTCTCCCAATTCTCAAATACTGCTCTGTTATCGACTCTCCTTAATTTTTCTCGCGCTGAAATAATGTCTGCCCTCTCATTGGCCCCACCACCCGTGGGAATATTTATTATCTTTCTTTGATTTTCAATGCCTTCCATGGTAAGTACATATCATCTGAAATACTCGCATTCTTTTCACTTCACATTCCCACCCGCGCCTTCCGTAAAGGCCGTTTTACACGGAATACGTACTTGCACCACCTGACGTGTGCACGAAGGTGCCGTCGAAATTGCGTCGTGTAAAGCGGTGAATTGCTAGAAAACATGCGAGAATGCGTAGACGTGAGATGGAAAAATAGCCCCCGTTCTAATTTCGTTCATGCATTCGCGCAATTCAACGTCATTTTAGAAATTAATGCAGTTCTAACCTGCGCAATTCCTCGCCCCGTGTAAAACGGCCTCGATAACCACCTACCCACTACACCAACCTATATTCCGTCATTCTCTCTCCCAGAGACCACTTTTTTACAGAATCCCTACCTTTTTCAATACCATTTCGACCACTCACCCTTCCCTGGATCTTTCAATGCCCATCAGGTCATTCAAGAGGCAGCCTCGAAAAGCCACCTCATCCTGAATCTTTATGTTTTATTCTTTTTTTAATTTTATTTTATAGCGTATATTTCTTAAATCTGCATATTATAATTTTTATATTTAATGCAAAGGTCATATCGGTTGTTTTTTAAATAATTTATTACATTAAAATAGACATCTTGTTTACTGTGAATCCCGCTAACCTCAACCAATGTTTTTCAATGATAAGTTTCCCTCTTTGCCATACGCTTCAGTTTAATCGCAAGTTTCATAAGCCTATTCATGATAAATTCCATAGCAATTCAATTGGTATATTTCTCTACCCCGTCGACTGGTTTTCGAAGCTCTTAATTGAAGAGATAGTGCTTTCGCTAGATTAAATTGAGAGGTGCTCGAGGGGCACTGCCATTCAAGCCAATTTCAAAGGTTCTTGAAGAAACTCTTTGTAGATAGCGATATATTTCTACTATGTCGAGTTACAGAGCATTAACAACGTGAACTGATTGATTGCAAAGGCACCTTATCACAGAACGCGGTCGTACGTAATGGAGGGGAATTCTTCCATCAAATGCAGTCTTATAATGAAAATTCCTCCGATCAAAGGTAATCTGAGTGACACGTGTCACCCATAAGTTTACGCTCAAAAGCACTTTTTCACTGTCTCACTCAACTTACATTTGTAGGATATGCGATTGAAACATAAAATTAGAGATTATTAAATAAGTTGACTAATTATTAGCAGAGAAAAAATACGTTATTATTAAGTATAATTAATAGTAGTTCATAGTAGTATTTGGTTCAGGCTGAGAGCAATTTTGATGGAATGGAGTAATGTTTTAAATATTGTTCGGTTACGACTTTTATTTATTTACGTACGAGTACTTATACACTTTTTCTCCCTATGGTTAAGATCGACTTTTTAAAAATTCCTATACTTAAAATTTCCAGTGTAACACCACGATGCATGCGATCAATGCATTGCGAACACTCGGTAATGAGAGAGAGATGAATAAAGTTGCATCTAGGAACTCAAATTCCTTTACAAAAACATAAATTTCACAGCGATAAATAACTGTTAAGATCAAGCTAATCTCTCGAATAAACACGGACATTCGATAAAATACCGCGATCGGCTAAGTCTAATGAATTTGAATCTATAATAAAAGAGCAATCTAACGCTCCAAATCAAATATTTCTTCTGTAGTACCTTGTCCCTGCATTACCACACACACTTATTCGAGAGCATCCATATCCCTTCCTTTTTTTAATTTTATTGAAAATTTCTACAAACAGAAATATCGCCAATTTACATTGACGCAATAAAGACAAAAATCTTCAACTTAAACATCAGTAGTGGCCCTTAAACATTGCTTTTATCGCGCCTTTATCCCACACGCCTTAGTGCAAAAAAATGCGCTGTAAGCAGTGTCTCAGATTCTCTTTTATAACGAGAAAAATCATCAGACACTTCCACATTTTGCGTTATTTGAAAATAAAAAGCAAATTTTTTCATAATGTCTTAACTAATAATTCCGTTTCATTCCATATTGTTATTCCATTTTAGAATTTATTTCCCCTTACAATGAAAAAATATATTTTAACAACTCCGCGACACAGAAATCAGCCAATAGTTATGACTGCCACGCATATTATGCATATTGAAATACGTTTTGAAATACCCTGCAATTTTACCTAAAAGGATGAGTCAATTTATAAGTCATAATTCAATCCCTATCACTAAAACTCATGCTATTTTTGGATGAAAACTCAATATACTCCCACTAAATATTCGGTTATTTTCGCTGAAATCATATATTTTCCTTGAATTTACCAGAACCTTTAAGATAAAGTAAAAACGATAACGGATTAACATGCGAAATGGCACCAATATATTTCAATCATGCCACTTCCCCTTCAAGATACCAAGAATTCCTGGCACCGCGGAATAGAAGAAGAAAACAGCCGTTCGGTTTCTTCTTAACTTCGAATATTCTCCTCGCGCTGAGGGAGAAAGAAATGAAAAAGACCTCTGAGGGTTTGATATTTAACAAGGGGAACTGCTGTTTGGCATGTGGAAAGAAGAGGATATTTTTATTTCCTTTGAATGAAAACCTTCAGTATCTCGCGAGAATTTCTCAGAAGAATCTCTTCACACTTCTGAGAGGAATTTTTCTGGCTCCACCTCTCTCGCGAAATATTTGATATTCCTTCGAGGAAGAAAAGATAAGAAACGACATGCATGGCGATTACAATACACTTGTCGAATAAATTTGGAATCTTTTCCACATTGTCACAAATTCGGAAAAGTCGCAAAAATGCTGAAAACTTATGAACCACTTTCTTTGCCGATTTATCGTCGGATATCAACTACGAAGGTGAGCGATGCAAATTCATAGATAGGTAAAATGTCACTTAATGATTGATAAAATTTTATTTTATATCGCCTTTCATGATAAGGTCTCCGCAACGCATTACCAAGCAATAGAATAAGAAGAACTTTAATACTGCCCTTGGTTGGAGCTTTTTCCTCGTGACCTGCAATCTCTAAGAAAGAAAATATCTATACCGGCGTCAAAAAAGTCCGTAATAGTATGTCCAAATGTCAAGTATGAATTTTAATAAGCCGCCTAAAAAGGCCCGTCGTATAAGACTGGGTTAAAAATACTCTACATACATACAAGCAAACATAAATTACTAATTTTTAAAATAATAATAAAAGCGTAATAATCATTATTATTGTATTTAATATTTTTATTATTATAATTATCATTATTAAGTCGTTATGAGATATGAATATCATCAAATATTTGCTACATGAAAAAATCTCATATCACATTGTTTTTGTACGGAGGAATTTCAAATGAACATCGATGTCCTGCAAAGCCAAAAACTTGTCAGCAGGCGCCATCACAATCCATTCCAGTGATAAAAAAAATTCTCGCAAAGAAAATAAAAACAACTATCTTGCCTAGTTCACGGCTGAGAAATAGCATAAATATGAAACTCTTAATTCGTCCCTAACTGTCCCGGTGACTCATATCGTCAAAGTACATAAACGATGTGCTGAAAGGTGAACAAAAGCAAAAATATTGAGCACATATTCTGGGGTCAATATATCAATAGCTGGGGCGCAGACTTCCATCCCAGAATTTTTTGCTAAATGCAATTTTTGCTATATGCAATTATGCATTGAATTTTCTGCTAGCCAAATTCTATCTCGAAAATAAATAAATAAATAAGAATAAATTATCCCCAGGCAGTGGGTAGGCCCATCTATCTCTTTTTAAGCTTTTGTATCCAACATTTTACTCACATCAAAACGCCTTTCCTTGGATGGGTATAGGAAATGAGAGGTAAAATCGTGGAAATCATAAAATTTCCCAATATTGATGATGCATTTGTAGGTAAATAGTGCCCACATGGCAAACGAATTATGTTAAAGAAGAATATTATAATATAATGTAAAACTTATAAAAAATTATATTATAATGTAATGTAAAAGAATTATATAATGTAAAACAACTACGTATAGAAATGTATAGGCAGCAAACAGTGAATACTTAAGGAGAAAATACAATCTACCTCGGCGTCTACCTGAATAGATAACCTGCGAATGAATAATCTCTTAAAAAGTGTGCTCATATTACGAAAAAAAATATTGAATCATCCTTTAATAGTGTAAAAATATGAATTTCGGGAGAACTTGAAAATCATGAATTGAAAAACGATAGCAATCATACGTTCCATATCAACGAGTTTCTCGGCAATGCCCTGCCCCTGAATATCTATCTACTTAGCAGCTGCGATACTCATGAAACACTGTAGTACTAGGTAAACACACTGTTTCGACAGAGTCCAAATATCCTTTCCATTTTAAATCTCATCAGTGTTGTCTCTATGTTGTCTCTGTCTGTTGTATAACCTCTCTTAAATTTCTTAGATCATTTCTTTCTCAGACACTTTTCACCCTCAGAGAAAAAAACACGCAATCAACGATAAACCTAATATAACTTATTCAAAGAAATAACTTCAAACCAGCCAGCATCTAATTTTTTTAAATCGAGCGTAAAAAATTAAAAGCTGGAATGCACTTACTCAGAGTGCATTTAATTTTATTTGCAGTAATTACCCGGTAAATCATTCATACTTTTACGGGAGGTTCATTAAATTCGTTTATGCATTTTAATAGGGGAACTTCACATTTGTCAAAGGAGTCCTTTTAACGAGGTACGAATTTGAACTACGAAAATATTTTCTGACTGAATCGCAATGAGATATAACTCGATGTTCATAACACTGTGAGCCTTTTTTCTATTTAATGCTGATAATTAATGAACTAAATAGAAAAGTTTTTCGCTAGTAAAATAATTAAAACTTATAGAAGAAATTAATAAGCAGAAATTTTACTTGGTATTCAATAATAGATCAATAACGCTAAGCAAAAAAATTGCAAGACTTTTTTCAAAATTTCAGGTGCTCCTAATATATTTCGACCTCCTGAACAAGAAAATTACTCAAAATGTCGTAAACGGCGCAATTGGCACAAATTTGCAATAAATTCCAATGTTAATAACATATAACGCTAACTCTCCTAACAATTTTACTTAATTTTTGATGAAGTTTTTCTAAATTTATCGCGAAAAATTGTTGAAAAATAGTGATAAAATATTAATGCTTAAAAAGGCCCACTTATTAGCCTATTTCGGTGGGGCACTAGACAAACTTAATCAACTAACGGTTTCATATCTGTAGCAAAATTAAGAAGGTGGGTAGAGATAAATAAGAAGTCAACGTAGATTGGCCACCTATTGGTCTGGCAGGAGCACCAGAAATATATCGCTGACTGCTAGCAATGCTCAGGCCCGTGCAGAGCCGCCGGGACACCGAGACGTATCCCGTTGCGCCCTCCAGCCTTGAAATCTTTAGCGCCCTCCCGTTCCGAAACTGACACATTTTACAGTCAGAAGACCGACACTGAGCAGTTAACTTGATTTCAATGATGTCTCATTTAACAGAATACTTAACACCGTCTTGATTTAAGAAAATAGTAACTAAAATTAATATAATTGAATCTGATAAGATTTAATTCAATCTCAAGAGGGTAAGGATTAATATTTCAAAATTTATATATCATATTCCACACCCCAAGGCCCCCGGTATTACTCCCGGGGTAGCGCCATCTTGCCGCGGCCGTCCACCGCCCTAAGAAGGGGTCTAGCACGGGCCTGCCAATGCTCTATTAAAGTAAACGGTTTCAACAATAAAAAGAAGAACACTATTAAACATATGAACAACATTGGCTCTGCGATTAATCCTGTTCCACATGGCCCAGATATATAGATACTATAGCCCCATCGTGCACGTGCCCGGTGACTGGCGACAGTTTACTGTTTCATCTTCAGTAATCCCGAAATTAAATCTGAAGATTCCAGCGTGATGGAATGGAACGCCCATCAACCCACTTATACCTAACTTCCTTTTGCCGCTAACGATTCGTTACTCAATTCTGGGCAGCGATAACGGTGACACTAGGGCGATGACAGTGGAGACGACGAGAGCCTTCACCCAGATTTGAACACGAGACCCCCAAGTTCCAGAGTCCTCCAGAGTAATACTAGGCCAGTACCTCCTTCTCCCAACTCACTTAGCAGACTCTAGTCCCATCGAGAAAAATAGACTCTTAGCTAGGGGAAGATGCCTAGTCTATGCGGGTAAAGCATTGACAAATAATAGGGGTGCCTACCGCACGATAGGACGCGAGGAGGAGTCTCCGGTAACCCCGAGCATTTTAAGTGCCTAGACGGAGCAGTATGAATCAGTACATTACCAGGAAAAATGAGAAACTGGAGCAAGGAGAGCAGACAAAGACACACACATACACACATAAGGCTAGATTGATCCGAGGCACAGAGACACAAGTTCACAATGCTCTTCATTGCACCCTACCAAGTGGCTGAAAGAGCTCTGGAGGGAGTCAAGAAAAAAAACTGTGACAAAAGGCAAAGGCCCGAGCAAACCCCCAACGATACCACAGCAGGAGAAGGGTTTCTTTAAAAAATGGAAAAAGAAAGAGAGCGGTACAGGTTAAGAGGTCTTCGCTTCCGGCCGAGGTGAGTGGAACTTTCAGGAGAGTCCTTCAGGGAGAGCCCTCGGGCGAATTGAATGGGGTATATCCTCTACTGGTGTAAAGGGGGAGGGGAAGAACACTCGCCGGCCTCCTACCCTACAGGTACGCAGAATTTTCATTCCAGCAAGCGCAGATCCCCAGTGGAACATCTACGTCGAATCTACGTTGAATCGACGTAATTCTTGTTGATTGATGGAGATCTACGTAATATCTACGTCGGCGTATCGTTGACACGTCTACGTCATAGAGATGACGTTGAAGCATCGACGTCGATACCAAACGGACGTTGAGTCGACGTAGCTTTGAGGGCTATTATTACGTCGAGGTCAATGTAAACGTCGAAATAGCATTAACTAGGGTGTCCATCCAATCAAATCAGATAAATTCATGCATAATTTTCGGTTTTCTAGGAAAATTATACAAAACTCCAGGTTAATCTTACGAAATTACTGCGATCAAAAAGAATTTTAAAACGCCTAAAATGGTCATACTTTTAATAATATTATATTTATGTATTGCTATACGTTCCTCCTTAACAGAGACATTTGTTTAATGCAAGCCAAGAAGCTGCTTCGACCTAATAAGTACATGTTGACGTCTCCTGGAATTCTATTCTTCTCGTTTTTTTAATTTTCCTTGAGTCAAAGGTGCTAGATATTTCGGTTCTGTCTTTTTTGACATTCCACGTTTTGATTAGGCTGTAAAATTTCTACTACGCTGCGGCATTTTAAAGTATGAAAGATTATTTTAGGCCATAAAATGGGTTTTGAACTGGAAAAATTTTACGTGAAATCTATTTGAAATTCTAGGTTGAAGCAAATATTCATAAATAATTCATACATAATTCCCGGGACTAAATATTTCCGCATAGCTCCCAGTTTTCCCAGTCGCTGGTCCTGCTAACGTATTATCGATGTAAAATCGACCTAGATACTACGTCGATGTTCCACTGGGGAGTGAATGCTTGAGAGGGATTAAGTTCATAAACCTTAGGTTAAGCTATTTGTCCAATGGTGAACAGATCTCGAAACTGGATCTAAAGATTTATTTATCTCAGAACTACTAGTCCCAGGTCGCGAGACGTCTATGAGACTAAATTTTCGGGGACCTTTCTCAAAAATGTGTAAATTGTACTGAAAATTACGCCGCTCTTAAATTATTAAATTGGTATTGTGAGACCTGAGAACAGTCTCAGAAGAAAGAAGTTGTTTAGAATGGTGAGACAAAGACGTATTCCAGATCAAGACTCAATCTTGAGTCCTCACTCTACCTCGGTGAATCAGATCTCAAACTCAACTTGAGTTCCATCTCTATGAGAAATTCCAGTAGAGCTCTGTACTGTTAAGGACTCAATGTTGACATCAAAAAAATGGAAACATGAGCGCCGCAGAAATTACGGCTGCTTTAATGAATAATGCACCCTATGTGATTTCCATAATTAATATTCACAAGTCCTCAACCGGTTAAAACGCATGAAGCGCCATTTCCAAGAGGCCTCAAAATTTTCGCTTAATGTGTTCAAACCTGTCGGAGCCAAGTGGAAAATACTAAGTTGGTGTAAAATTCATTTCACATGAATTTCCACAAAGTTAGCTCGACAACGATTGAATATATTCGTCACTTTGCGCGAACCTAACCTTCGTCCATTCAAGCTCTCAAAGCCAAAAACTAGCTTGTATTCAAGTTCTATTAACTTTTAAAGGACCGGTATGAAGGATTCTATTAGGTTCTTATTTTATAACATTCTATGAGCTCAAGCAAGAAGTCATACCTTGGCGAGACTTGATGTTCATTGAAAGCGAGCATCCAGGTTGCAGGACCACCTGAGAGCCACAAAGAACAGTTTCAATTGTCCGCCTTCCTCGGAGTACGCCTGGATCCCGGGACATGATGTGAAATTTTTCGAATCAAAGATAATTACGAAAGAGGGCACATATTATCCCTGACTCATTAGAGAATCCATTGAAATTGACTGTAAACACTATTTCAATCGAGACAATGGATACCATCTAGACGACCATTGGAGGAGATTATTCAAGCGGACCAATGGGAGAGAAGCCGCAAAAGCTGGTGGCAATGGGGCCATAATAATGAGGGCGAGTGCCTATCAAGCTAGAATATGTAAAAATAAATGCTTATAGAAATACTAAGAATATTCAGAAACAAAAACAGAGGCGGTAGTAACCGAAAATGAAGGATTTCAGACGCAATACCCATCTGCAACACTGCTCAACCCGCCATAAATACGAGAGCACCTTTTTCCTTCGTCGTCTCCTCCTCGCAAACTGGCCGAACCGCTCTTTTCCGGCGGAGGAATGTTGGTACAAGACCTCCGGAGGGGAAGGAGATAAGGGGAAAGAAGTGTATATCGGACAAGGAAAAAGTCGATGATCCTCTCATTGTTTTTCGAGAGTTTAGGGTTCTTCCTCCCTTTTCTTTTAATTTTTTTCTTTTTCCGCGCACATAAAAGTTGGTCTCACCTCTTTTTTTTTCCGTCGCTCCTTTCCTCACTCGATCTTCCACGAAACGGCAGGTCACTTATCGAAAGCCGGTAGAAGAACGGGAGACTCAATAATGACCGCGGTCGAGCCAGATGGACTGGTCTGCTAGGAGAGGGTTTCATTCTTGGGGTCACCACATGAACGCGATGCTGATGCTTCTGAGGGGGATGAAATGAACAGAACATTATTATGGTAAGTGTGATAATAATAATTTTATAACTATTTTAATAATTAATTTTACTACTAAGACAAGTAAAATACTAATATATCAATAAATTTTATAAATTTTTATAACGGTGCCGGCCTCGGTGGCGGTGGGGTAAAGCCCTCGCCTGCCAAACCGTTGGTCGCGGGTTCGAATCCCGCCTGGGTAGGTGGTCCCTATTCTGGGCATGGATGTTTGTGTCGTGCTTGGTAATCCTCCGTTGTCAAGGCCTCTATGTGCTATTTACAGGAAAGTTGGAAATAAATAAACTTACTAGCAGGCCAACCAGCGTTGCTCGGGATTGATAGTACACAGACCGGTGGGTAACTTGGAAGTCATGGTCAAATGGTAGGATTTTCAGGCACGCTGATCGACAAACAACGGAAAAAATGTATAATGCGCACGGGATCAGCTCATACCCCGCTCCACAACATTGATCGCTCTGTGCGTCTGTACGTGTGTGGACCACAAACGTCTTGTGAACTCGTACCCCAACAAATATATTTGCACCGAGAGGATTGATAGCTAAATATAGTATAATTTTGGATATGTATTCCTTTTGAGGGAGAGAAGAGGCGTGCGTACCCGGCAGGATGTCCAACCACAAAAGTTGTATGACGTGACGTAACAAATGGTAATGAGAAAACGACACGAAGAACGCGTCGGACGCAACTCAAAGTAGCACTATGGGGTTTTGGAGCACCTATGTACTAAATTTGGTCGGAATCAGACAAAGAGACTTCCTCTTTAACATATATTGATGATTTCAGGCTTAACTGTATGAAAATGTAACTACGTTCTGAAGCCGAGGTCGTGCTTTTTCAAATATATTAGCCAACATAACAAAGTTTATTTTCTCATTTTCCACAATAATTTTAATTCCAAATAATACATGATATATGTATAAATAAATATTTATGGTTGCCAACTGACTTATTCACAAATAAATCTCAATTTTCATATTTTAATTTGGCCCGAGCGGCATAAGTTTTTTTTCTCTCTTTTATTACACTTTTACCCAGCTGCTGAATAGCAAAAACAATAACAAGATGATACAAAACATACACATAGTACACTTAAAGCAAAATACAGTGTCCAAAAAAAGAAATTAATAATACAAAGTAGGAAAACAAAATAATTTTATATCACTTCACAACATCCCTGCATCACTCCTCGCGTGTTGGCGGTAGCTCTTATTCTAAAGAAATGAGCACAAACTCGACCTCCATAGTTTCAAACAACCTATTTCTTACTGAACTCATGAACTTCATTTTACTTCTTATCCAACTTATTGTCAGATACAGTGGTAGTGAGCAAAATATTTTTGGCCCCAAATAATTGAAGGGTTATCTGTATAATTCCTTGTTTGACCAAGGGATCAGTAAACTGCAATTGGATCTAAATTCGTAAGCCCTGAGCTTTAAACGACATGGACTAATGCCAAGATTTCTGCTAAATTTGGGTTAGATAATTTTCTCCGCTACGTTTTACTGATGGCAATTTAGCATGAAAAGTAGGCTTTCGCAGCGATATTGGATGAATAATAATTGAATTTCCAATATTTACCCATCGCCTGATGATGCGCACTGAAACGGTCGCGAAAGCTCGCTTGACAAAGCGTAATACGCAGCTGCTCCCGAAAGCCTCCGATACACATGGCAATTGAGATAATTAGTATCCGAGAGAAAAGTCGTAACAAACCATTCAATCCGCAACCTTCCCAAACACCAAGGGGAGATTGAAACTCGTAAATCGTTCGTTCGATCGCTTCTCATAGCTCTTTCCGAGATGCATAATTCGGTTGAATACCCGTGGCTCTTCGACGGCTGTGTCTGCAATGATAGTCACTCTAGAAAGATACGGAATTTTGTGTACTTACAGCTATAGAAGATAAGAATAATTTTCAGCCACGCCCCTTTCTGACAATGAAAACTCCCCAACAAACTCCAAAAGCCAACAAAGCATGCATTCAAGTCCTATTAACTTTTAATCGATCTGTATAATTTTCAGCCACAACCATTTCTAGCAATAAATTTCCCAAACAAATTGCGATTATTGAACTTTCAGGACTCATACCAATACTACGACGCTTTTGATAGTGTCTACAATTATATGAGCGTAAGGTATTCAATACGAGCTCACTGGATGAATACTGGGGGAAATCAAGACGCAAGATGATGGGAAGAGCATTTTCAGATGCCTTGAGGAATGAGATGAAGTAAACTAGAATAGAGAGGGAAATAGTTCTAGAAAACGGAGGGTTTGCGCCGGAACGTAAGCGAGTGAAGAAACTCTTTTGTTAGGCTTAACGACCTATTCACGATTTCATATAATCCTGGTAAGAAACGATACAAGTCAATCATAAGTAATTAAAGTTTAGTATGAATCCATAAATATCTTATAATGTCTGCATGTCTTAGCGTTTTGATCTAAACTTTAACCGAAGAAAATCGGATTGAGGTAGCTGCTGGAGACATTCCTCCTTGGAATTCAAATGTTCACGTCCTTATTATTAGGGGTACAAATATCCCTAGATAACTTCCACATTATTTCGCACTATCAGGTAAAACTTTATGATTGCCATAGCTTCATCAATGGGAAGTGACGTGGGACGATAGAACGATAGTACGTTGGTGCATTTAAATCACCTTTTTATGTTTCCACGATCCGGTCTTAGTGACAATTGAATGCGTAAAAATTTTTAATTAAGACTTAATTGGGGTAAATTTATCGTAATTTTAATTGAAGCTAATTTAGCTTGTTTTGTTTATTTATTTCTCGTTGTTAAGCATAATAGAAGACGAACGGACCTATATCTGAAAATACAATTACACGTATCACGCGGAGTCAATCACGGAATCAATTCTTCCAAGGGAAGCAGAAAACGGGGTTTGCGAAACTGAACTCATAACATTAGGGAGATAACTCAAATTAACAACTTTAAGTTATAGAAATGAAAATTGGATGTAAGGAAATAAAAATTAGGGTAGATAGCATGCTGAACGCGGAGAATAGCAGTGAGGTTCACACGTAGGTTGCGTGGACAAAGTAGGCATATTTGATAAGAAAAGGGACATTTGCATTCCCCGTAGTATCTCAACAATTACCCACGCTAGCAATTATAAAAATCTTATTACTACTACTCATAACATCTCCTTTTTTCATTTGATAAACAAGCATACAAAAACAACAAAATAAATCTTTCTAAAAGATACAACTGAGTAATTTATATTACACTACGATTATCACGCTGATTGGTACCAAGGCACAGAGAAAATTCCGGAAAAAATATACATTCAATTAGCTGGTACCCTACTGAGTTCACAACATCAACATATATCTCACAGGGTGCTTTTCCCTAAAACATAAAAAAGAGTTACTATTTTTTAATGACTAAAGAGATCTGGGTCGAAAATGGAGTTCTATACTCATTCTATTCACTGGTCATTCTTTCCGTGTCACTATCGCCCCATCAGTAATTACAAAAAATTGTCCGACACTATAACTACTTGTTAATTCAAATGTATGACCGAGAGATCCACATCAACCACACGTCATATCGCTTTTAATTGCGGTATCTGCGGTGTACGGTCCAACAGTAATACGAGGCATTTTCTCGTTCCGTGTGCGATGATAAGGTAAAGGAGATATCCTACGATGAGTATTTCTCCACCCTTAATTCCCTGATATTTTTTCAAGCCTAGAATAGAAATTACAGGAAAATGGTTGGCATCAGCATGACTTCGTGATATTACGTAATAATATAAAAGAATCTTAATAAAATGGCAAGCAAAAAATGTTCACGCATTTATATCTCAAATACAATTCAAAGTAAAAACTTAAATCGTACACAATCCAAAAATAGGCCTCCCAAATACCTCTATTCATCGCCATTCACAGTAAGTGGATATCATGCCATCCGCGTCACTCCGAGGGCAAATACTTACACAGCAATCATGCTTTGAAACAGTTTTCACAGAGTTCCCAAACAGATTTCACCAATCGGAGGATGTTTAACGAAAACAGAGACGTAATTACTCAATGAGCCGTTGTTTCCGGGCTTGGTTCCATGGTGACCATGTGAACGTTTATCGTAGATTGTTTTCGAGAGGGACGTGATGAATATTGATGACCTGATGTTGACATGATATACCACGGGGTCCAAGACCGATTGATTAAGCGTTGGAGGGACCACCCACAGCTCGCTCATTTGAATTCAACGTCCGTCAACCCCATAATTAGGCGCGTATCATGAACGAAAAACGAGGAGGGATGGAAAGAACAGCTAATGTACTATGATGAGAGGCCGGAGAATATGGGGTGAAGTAACACAGAATGGCAAACTAATCTATTTGTACGCTATTGGAGACTATATAAAATCAAGATGAATGGAATAAATATCAATTGATTCATAACATATTTGTATTTGTTTAATTCCTTGGGATGGAAGATTATTATGTACTGTGAATGTACCCCTAACACTGACAATGAGTATTCTCTCCTTATGTCAGTTTTAATTACCATTTTTCTCGTAAATGTTGTTATTACCTCGCACAGGTTGGCTGCACCTCGATACACACTGCCTTTGTAATTTTTGTAAGTACCATCCCTAAATCTGTTTTACCCGTTGGGCTAACTTTCGAAACAATTTCACAGGTTGCTTCCAGATAGGCAGCTGCGGCTGTATTGATCTATTTGTGCGCTATCGGAGGCGATAGAAAATCATTTTCAATAGCAGAAATATCAAGTACTTAATAAAAGATTTATATTAGTTTCAATCTTTGGAATTGAAGGTAATAAAGTTTGCACAATAATTTATAACTTTAAACACAGTAAGGTCAAAATATAACAAAGGAAGAAAAATTGGGACAGCATTTGATTAAAAAATTGTGCCAAGTTTCAAGATAATAAGAAAAACACTATAAATGGAGGAAGAAAATTACACAAACTTAAGACAAACTCTCGCTCTGTTCATAATTTTTCCGATCCTTTCACAGTTGTGGATAATAATCATTCCATAGCTTAAAAAAAGTTTTCTTTATCAACTTCCACGGTAATAAATTCAATTAACTTCCAATGATAAAAAAAACAAAATGCGTTCATTATTTAAAAATGCGATTCAATTACTATTTCGTTACACAATGTTTTAACAAATTTAAAACTCACACATGAATAAATCATGCTAAAATCAACAACCGCATAAATCAATGAATAATAATTTAAATACAGACTAAAAATGTCAATACTTCTGAGAGAAATGTTTGTAGATCCATTTGATTAAACAAATTATTATCTCCAGATTTTTATACCAGAAGGTATATCTATTATGGGTTACTTTTAGTACAGTAAAATTACACTGGAATTCTTACACTTCCAGCCACACGTCTTTTGTGACAGCATACATGCTAGTACACAGGTGCATTATGGGAGGCACCAGTCACTTGCTTCAGGGGCACCTCGTACCGCAAGGAGTTTTATTTTAGGTTCACAAAGGGCTTCTTCATTTCGCAAGCGTGGGATACGGTGGTCGGAATCCGGAATCTTGAATTAACCATCCTGGTGGCTAAACCAATTTATGAATCGCTGTAAGAACAAGTTAGGTAGAATATTTGTCAATCTTAAAAAGTGCCCATAATTAAGTAAGGATTGCATGCACCTCTGAAAAGAAGTTAATCTTTTGTGTTTCAATTAGCATTTGTAGATTTCCCTTACGGAAATGGATAATGACTGGAAAATATATTTGAATTGGATGAGGTCAATTAGCCGTAGCTTCACTCTTATTAATAAATCTCACTTATTTAAATGATTTACACTTATTTATTACGCTTTCTGTAAAAGAAACGAGCAAACAGTAGCAAATATTATTTTCCTCTCCATAACTCACGGTAAAGGAATTAATTTTCCTTTTTATCCCAACGAAAGATCAGTTCCTTGGAAATTTCCGGGCCAACTAAGCAAAGAAATGCAGCGGGAGGAGAAATTTCGCGAGGCAATCCATCAGCCGACCTAAATTTACGCATTTTCTTCGTTTTTCGTTCATTTTTTTGGTAGCAAAGCATTTCGTTCATTTTTTTGGGAGCATATAAAAGAAGTAACCGTTGTTTCCTACCTCTCTCTCTCTCTCTCTCTCTCTCTCTCTCTCTCTCTCTCTCTCTCTCTCTCTCTCTCTCTCTCTCTCTCACTTCCTCCCGCCGCTGAAATGGGAATTCGCAAAGCGACGTTCCTTTGTTTCGCCACCCGCGAAGACTGCGCTTGCTCCGCACACACCGAGAGGCGCGGTCGCCCAACCGTGAACCCGCACCCTCCAGCAGTCCCATGATATGCGGCGAGCAGTTACATGACCCGGCGCGGCGGATAGCAATGGATAAATGAGAAGCAGGAAGGAAGCGCGGGGAACAAACAGCTACAGGCCACGAAAGGATGGGAGAATCATGATCACGCCCCGAAAACTGCCGCCGATCACATTAACCTGCAATAAGTTACGAACATACGAGAGAGTTAACCGCCGTAGAGGTGGCAGCATAAATCTAAATTTAACAGCCATATAACATTCGGGTATTTTTTTTAGCTTTTAAAGCACTATCACGTCTTAGAATGGGCCGTGTGTATTCGAGGTCTATGGATCCATAGCCCAACATTTTTACACCAACTCATAAACAAGTGACTATGTAAGCATTATGAGAGAATGAACGCTCTACAGCTGTATAACAGTTGAAAGAATAAAATTCCCCAAGGCCGAACTTTTACTCGGCAAAACACGGGACGTTTGGAAAGTTAGTAAATATGTCAGTGGGAAGGAATAAAGCAACTTAAACTGAAATAACGATTAAAAATCACTCGTAAAAGCTCACTCACTCAACTGATAGATTTCCCAAGGGAACAAATTGGCGCGAAGGTCTCAATCATGCAATAACTCAGGTTTTTGCTGCTTGTGCCGGTGACCCACTCCTTCAATTTAAATACTTAGGCAAAAAATACAATAAAATAATGTAAACTCACGCTCCTCGCGGATTTGCTCTAAGGAACGAAAACCTGGGACCCACGCACACATAGCCTTGCGAAGATTTCGCTTAATTTACGCATTCATACACGCGGGTGCAAAGATACAAACACAAAAGGAACAAATTTTGCGAAAGAATAAAATCTCTGGACTTGACCGGGATTCAAACAGAGTTCTATTCAGGTATGCTGAAAAGCTCCTTCATTTGTCAAGATGTTTATTGAATGGTGAAGATGATGAAGGAACGTTAACCTAATTACTCACTTTAGAATTTAGCATTACTCGGGTTATGCTAAAAAAAATAATTCCACAAAATCGAGGAAATGAGGCAATATTACATTTCAATTGATGCCTGCCTGAACGCCCCTAAAGAATTTTGATTTTCTTCATTATAGACATGAATTTTTATATTTACTCCTTCATTTAAACGTAATCAATTTGATATTGATGGGGAAACTAGTTTATAGATAAGAATGAAAAGATTTTTCATCTTCTCTTTCCATTGCAGATTGCGATTATTGCGAATTTTAATTGAATGCTGAAACAATTATGGAATTAAGATCCTTTGCAACTAGACGAACAGTCATGTATAGAACGATTCCACCTCATCTCACCTGAAACATTTGGTTTTATGCTCAAATGATTTTTTTGAAAACAATATGAACTTAAAGAAAATTAGTTTAAATATGAAAAATAAGTCTTTCGTATGCAATATTGGTCTATGGCCTCTTTCACCGTAATCAACCATGATTTTCATTTTTTCTTGCCTTTCCATCATTTACACGTTCACGGTTCAATGCGTCAGGGGGGATATATGTAGTTTTTAGTATAAAGTCTTAAGTTCATATTATACTAATCGTCACCTTAGAATATTTTGTGAGAAACATTTTCTCCGGCATATAGACCTATACTATCAAAGCCAAGAAAAACAAAAACTCTTGACTTCATTCCTTCAATTTGGGTGATATTCACTTCAATGAAACTTAAAGGAGGCAATAAGTAGGATTTTTCGTTATTCGCCATCGAAAAAATCGCAATTTACTTCGAATCATTCATTGAAATATTTAATGAAAGATTTAACAACATGGCTGCGGAAATAATAGCAGCGTTTGGATTCGAGACGTCGACATTCATAAAAAATTTCCTTCCAAATTAATATTATGATAACATACAAATCAAGCAAAAAATTCGATAGTCGCTCCCTTTCTTATGCCTTCGACTAAATTCGTTGCTTTTATGCCCCACAGGTGTCTCGACCTTAAATGCATAAAAATTTTCATCAAGAGAACGGGATATCAAAACATTCACGGCCACGTATTACTCATTCAATTTAGCCCTAATGAGCCAACAGAGCAAGTAGTAACAATGGGGGACTTGATAATACATTGGAAGTCATAGAAAAATTTGGCTAATAATTCTCAAATTCCTTTAAGGCATAATATTGCTGAATTTTAGATAAATAATTGATAGCGCGTTCCACAAACCTGCATTAAAGTGAATTAGCATTGCTTCTTCTGGACCAGCAAAAATAATTGTTTTCAAAGTCTCAGACATAGCATTATAAGATGAATTTCCTATTGAATTTAACAGCGCTGAAATAACAAACCTAATAATTTCGCGGAGTAATTTGATAGTGCATTGGAAGCCATTAAAAAATTTTGCTTTTGGTCCTCAAATTCTTTCATCCCAAAAGACTTCTGAACCAAAGAAATATCTTTCATAGCTTGTTTAATAAAGCCGCATTTAAATTAATTAGATTTGCTCCTTCTGCACCAGTAAAAACATTTTATTTCAAAAATTCTTTTACGGTATAAATTCTCGAGTAGTCATGAGTAAATTGCTTCCCGGGTTTTCAGCTAAGGTTAATTTGAGGCCAATAAAAAATATTGCTAATTATTCTCAAACCCTTTCATGTCGTAAAATTTCTTAATTTAAGTAAGTAAATGTTCCTTGTGCACCACGTAAAACACAATATTAAAACGTTCCTTTCATAACTTGAAAAGCACGTTTAGCCACGGGTGCCGAGATTTTTTAGAATGCAACTGAGGCCGGAAAGCATGACATTAACGTTGTGCAACTCGCACAAGTACTGCACTATATCTTAATGAAAGAAAAAACGCTCAGAGAAATTGGAATACAAAGAAAGTGGAGAAAACAATTCAAAGAAATCGAGGTGAAGGAATGACAGTCGAGGGCGCACAATGGGACGAACGGTGAGAGGAGTAAATTTTAAGTAAAAAGGGCAAAGAAATTGACAAGAGAGAGAAGGAAAAACGGGAAAATCATCGAGGATTGTGAGAAAAGAAACAAGGCAAGAGGGGAACTGAGGGAGTGGAAAGCGGGGACCGGTAAGAAACAACAATAGTGTCCGTAAATCGGCAGACGAAACGGAAACAGATTTTTCGAGGGCAAGTAGAGCAATTGCTTCTGACGGAGACTGCGTGATGGATGTGATGGCGTCCCCACCGAGCAGTGCACGTGCTTCCATTGAGCCGAAGGATAAGCGATTTAAAAAAACGAAAGAGCACGTGGAGGAAAATAAAGTAGAGAAATTCTAACAAGGCATGCGAGATGGTGGTTCATTTTGCTGTAATTTCTCTGAAATCACTTCACAGCCCTAAAAATTTTAGTTTACACTGAATTAGTTTTTGCATTAAATTTCCAATCAATTTTAGGTCTTTTTTCTAGGACTTTTTTTGTATGTAAGGGAAATATTTAGGGAGGAGTGAGTTCACGCTGTCACTTTGTAAGTATAAAATTCAACGGTGCTAAGGAAAATTTGATAATATAAAGTCGATAAGTGACTTTACCTGTCTACCAATTATAGTCATTTTAATCAATTAGAGCCATTGAATTATGGTAGTCCATTTTTTCTTCGCTCATATTTTGTTCACACGGAAACGCATCTGCTCATATGCACAATCGGCTTCTATAATCCCAACAAAAATCTAAGTATCTTGATTAAATTTTCAAAAAATAAATCTCTTTGAACAGAAATTGAGTTATATACTGCAGTAGCCTGAGAAACTTAAATCCACATTCAAAGCAGCATGCCTTAAAATAGAGAAAAAATAAGCAGAACATCTTAACAAACCAGACTGTTCTCCGACGATAGATTCCCGAAATCGTCGGAGGAAGAAAAACGATGCCTCATTCTTATAACGTACATCACTATTAGTGTCCCATTTTTAAAACCCAGCATATGAAATACTGAGGTGCAGACTATATTTCCGTCAACTGAGTACGAATTTATAACCCAAATGTAAAACTCCGCAACCGAATGTACAGAAATCAGAAAAAAAAGACTTGAAACTGCAGGAAAATTCACAAAAGAATATTTTGGAGTGAAATAGCCTTTCCTTGTATAGCGAGGGAAGCTGTCGCACGCATTGGCGCGAGCTATTTTACCGAAAATCAATCGGCTCCAAAAGTCAGTGAACTTGTATAAAATTAGTTTTGACCATAATATTTCGGCAATTTATCGTTCCTGCTCGACTGCACACGATGGAAGTAACGGCAAATGAGTAATGTTACTGTATTTACAGTCGCCATCCCCGGATTTATCGCTCATCGAAGAACCGAATTTAAAGAATAAGTGTTTTCCTGAAATAAGAGTTTAAAAAAATGAGTGGAATTAATATTTATCCAGAAGCTCAAGTGGCCACTTACAGAGCAATTGGCAAGTACAAAAATATACGAGCCCGATTGCGTCGGTACCTATGGCAAAAATTGGCTGAGTCAATAAAAATCAGTATCCAATTTCAGAAGGCATTAACTTTTCGCCAAAATCATTATTAGACGGTTAACTACATCTCGGAAACCTTCGGATTTATAACGACACAGAGAAGGACTTTCCATAGAATGTAGGTATCAAATTGAACGCCTAAGCCGAAAATTTAAAGATTGGTTATTAAAGTATCATATTGATTTATTTTCCATGCAACAAGCTACATGTATCAGCTTAAAACGGTCTCATGCATGAGATTCAAAAAAGATAAACAAATAATTACCAATTGTCAACTCTCATCCAATAACAGACAAAAGCCTTTGATAGTCACATATCGCGTTAGCGCTAGCTTCGCACTTATTGAAAGCTTTGAGTCCTACCGTAATTTCCAACTTATATGAGACCTCTCAAATAGGAAATCGAACCGCGATCATTCAACTTCCAGGACTCATGCCAAGGCTACGTCGCTTTTGGTACAATCTCCAATTATATGAGTATAATCTAATCAATACTAGGGGGGGAAAGCACGATGAAGATAAAAGCATTTTCAGATGCCTTGAAGAGTGATAGGAAGTATGCTAGAATGGAGAAGGAAAAAGTCCGAGAAAACGGAGGGTCTGCGCCGGAACGTTTGGAAAAGCTCTTTTATCAAGCTAAATTCATCATTCGCGTTTCTATGGAATTCTCGTAAGAATCAAACAAATTCAATGTTAGTTACTGAAAGTTTAGTATAAAACCACCACTTCCCATACGCATCTTTCAGCATTTTGATTCTAAGCTTTGACCGAGGATAGAAGTAGCAGCAGGAGGGCTGAGGAGTTCGGCTCAATACCTGCATACTATGGAAAGCTCCTCTGTGAGTCATTATACGTATATCCGAAAATAACCGAGATGTAGTTAACAGTCTAATAATGATGTTGGCGAAAAGACGATGTCTTCTGGAATTAGATACTGATTTTTATTGAGTTATCGCTTTCCATCCAGCTTGGAAGTCAAATGTCCATCCACTGCGCTAGTGGAATATAGATCCATCGCTAATTCTCATATTATTTCGCACTAACAGGGAAAACTTTAAGATTGCCAAAGCATCATCAACAGCAAGTGACGTGGGACGATATATAGACTGTCTGGTGCCTTTCATTATTACTGGCTTATTCGAAATGCTCTACCATTTATATCGTCCTCAATTTCTACGTAATCCGTATCTTTCTATTTCCAATCATCCTAATTTGACCCCGACGGTATCGGTACCCCTAATCAACCAACATGTTGAGCCTCGAAATTTTATACCTAAAGTCAAAACTCATGGCACGAATAACCCCATAACGTTTTAAATAATTCAATTTCAAAGTCAAATTTTAAAGAATTCAATTGCTTTCGATCAACAGATGAAAAATTAGATTCATTATGAATCTCACAGAATTTAAGAAACAGTTTGGGCAATGTTTTTTTTTTATATTACGCGGCGTAAAGAAGAACCAACTCCTATATTAATAACGTACAAAATAAATTCTTAAATACACGCTATGAAAACCATTTACACAGTTTCTCGATATCTTACCCAGAGCGTCGTTGAATTCTAATTGTTTGTCGTAATTTTTCACCGTGTAAATGCTCTTTCTTTAACACTTACCGCGCTGACCACAGTAGGTACTGTAGACCTGTACCACAATGCTGGGCATTTTCAATACTTAAGGGTTATTTCTTAACGACCAACCTTTGACGCGAGGAGTAGGTTTTGGTATCATTTTACAGAATGAATTTTGATTTTGTACTTTTCATTTGTTTATTTACAAGTTAATACCACTGTTTAAAAAATGTAAAACTACGATTTTTTCAAAATACGGATGGCGTAACATTACGCCCATAGCATGCAAAGTATTAAAATTCATCAGAGTATTTCCTCATAGATACGGATAAATCTTAAAACGGATCATTTCTCCTCAATTTCCCTCGTTAGTGTCATACCTTCTTCGACATAAAAACGTGTGTGGCGGTAAAAACGGAGGAAGAAAAGAGATATGGAGGCTACTTTAATTCTTACAACTCCGCGTTCGGATACATTGTTCCAAATAAAAAAAATAAATATACATTGCATTGGATGATTGTCACAGTCAGTAACTCCATATGATACTTCAAGGGCTCTTGCCGATCTGGAGAAATATTGAGGAAGTTACTAGACATACAGAAATTATTTAATCAATGTTTAAAATTACCAATGTTCAGGAGTTAAGCTTCTATTCTAACAAAGGACGGAGGGTCAAAGCCACAACAATAGTGGATATTTATAAAGCTTAAACGCTATCAGACTATTTAATTAATTCAATTTAATTAAAATATTAAAATAATGCCATTAGGAATATGAGGTACGTTGGCAGAAGTCGTAATAGATAGCAATATGGAGACATTATTATTTAAAGGACTAAGTTAAATATATGGATCAATGTATCACCTCCATTCCTATCACCGTAACTTTTTCATATCTTACACATCATTTCATTCCAATTTTTCCTGCCATTGTGGCATTTTTTAGTGCTTCCTCCCCCCCCCAAAATTTCTGGTCCCCCCCCCAGATATTCCTCTGAATTCCTCCGAACTTATCCGCAGAACTTCTCCCGCTAAAGACTTTTCGCGCTAAGGTTTTTCGCGCTAAGGATTTTCGCGCAAAGGCCCTTCCAACAAAGGCCCTGTCTCCAGAAAATCCTGCCTCCAGAAAACCCAGCACCCAGAAACCCAGCCCCGAACCCAGCCTACCTGCAATACAAGACTTATATAGGACTACTGCGGAGGAATACTGACCCATTGGCAAGCAAGGGGAAATGGGTGATGAGTCTCTGTATGCAGTTTGGAGTGAGAAGTATTACCATAGTCCTATCACAACTCTCTCTCCCTCCAACACCTCACCCCACTATGTCTCTCCCCTCCTTGTGTTCCAATGAATATCCCTCTGATTCGACTGATGTCTCCAACCCAGAAGTTTGAGGGGAAAATTCTGGCTGGTATGCTGTTCACTCCAACCCAGGGATGATGCTTTGCGGAGCAGCCTGTCAACAGGGGCAGTGACGCACCCCTCCGCTCCTTGGAAAAACCCCTCCCCTCATTCCTGTCTCGTCGTGCAATACCCAAGTCTCTCTTCTGCTCGGGCCCTGGTCGTGGACGCATGCCTAGTGGGACATGGGCAATTTAGAAAAATTATACTGCCGGTATTTAGCTGGTAATGTTTCCTATGGGATCATTAATTACTATCATTGTTTTCTGTAATACTTCTGATTTTGAATACTCTACTTGGAATAGATTTTGAACGAAAATACTCGTAAATTTTTTGGCAATTTTTTTCTTGTGAGCTGATTTCTTGTTTGTGGAATCTTTCCCTGATCTAGCTTGTGACCGAAGGTTGGAGTTTTCCCTATGTCTGGGCTTACGAGAACAATCGACCAGATTTAGCGACGTAACGCCACACCATAAAAAAGCAGCTCTCCGCCGTGAAAATACTTTTTAAAGCAATACCTGGAAGTAAACTCTGAGCATACAAAAACGCTATGAAAACAGTAGCCATTAAAATATGCCGGAATGAATTAATGAGAGAAGAAAAGTTATATGAGGAAAACAGGAGGAAAGTTTTGCATTTGCGAAAACAGAAAACAGTGATGAGTATCATTCTATGGGAGATATTATTTCATTAT
Source organism: Ischnura elegans (assembly GCF_921293095.1). Classification (NCBI taxonomy): domain Eukaryota; kingdom Metazoa; phylum Arthropoda; class Insecta; order Odonata; family Coenagrionidae; genus Ischnura; species Ischnura elegans. The sequence goes on from NC_060253.1 coordinate 56,734,935, forward strand.
ACCAGTGAATAAAAAAATTAAAAGATTCCCTTCCTACATGTTTTTCGTGAATCAACTTCAATCTAGAGCTTTACAATAACGAAATCAAAAAACCTTCGTTATCGGCCAATACCTACATCAAATACGAGCAAAACAAATATTTATTATCAAAACTACCCCAACAATCCCCAAATATTTATATCATCCGATCATACCCTACAGTTTACAAAAGTATACCGTGAATTTTCGCAAATATTGACTAAAATATTTGCATTCAGATTCTGCAACAAGCTCAACTCTCACAGTTGTTTGCCGTGCGACGGGACGGCCGCAAAGCTAGTCCCTCTAAACAGCTACTATTTGATGAAACGCTCACCATCTAAAAATTGCACCACGTAGAAAAAAAAACGATACCAAAATAGCATAATCACAAACAGTTGTATTCATACTATCACCTAAATAAGAGGCAAATAATACGTCATGATTATGGACCAATGAGAGGCCGAGATAATTGTTAAAGGCAGGGCACAGATTTTTGCCAGTATTACCAATTACAAATAAGAGGCTTATGGAGACAACAAACCATAACCTTCAAAACGCAATACAATGGAACATGGTTATAACGTCATCAAAGGGACCAGAAGATTTTTAACGTTATATCCGAGTGACGTTATAAAAAAAGCACCCTTAAATCTGAGTGAAAGGACAAAGTAAAAACGCAAATGTTCTGCACAACACTGTTTATTGAAATCTACTTGTACATTGGAATATGTCTAGACACCAATTAAACAAAAGATTTGCATCCCGTCACCAGCTCAACGTCCAGCTTGTGACCTGTTTTTGCATTTGATGTTTCTACACATGGTTTCTATGAACTTTGGGACATAATACAATCACACTACCACTTTTGCAACCTAAGAATCTTAAAATTTTTGACGCTATACCCGAGCGTCGCAATGTTTGTTGAAGATATAAACGGGTTTTCGTACAACATAAAATGTTCAATTTTGGCTGGTCTGTATAAAATGTGACGTTAAACCCGAGTTGACGTTACAGCCGATGCCGCTATAACCAAGTTCCACTGTATTCGCACTGAGTAATGGAAAAAGGGATGGGATTCTCATCCCTCGAGCCATCGCGGAAAATGATCGTGTGAAACAGTCCTTTTCTTCCGCTACCATTGGAGCGATCGCTGAAACATCCCTCGAAATGAATGGAAAAAATAATCATGTTAAAATAGTTCTTGGAGCGTAGGTCAACGTATGTTATGCAATAAAAGTTTTAGCCAACGTTCCTGTTTATTTTAAACCGTCCTCAGGGCTTCAATATGTTTAAAATAAACAAAAACGTTGGCTAAAACTTTTTTGCATAACATACATTGACCTACACTCCAAGAACTATTTTAACATAATTAAACGAGGTCAAGATAAAGGAAAAAAAATGATCATATGATTCGGGCTCAATATAATAATAACCGCTTCCTAGAATCTTTAATTAGCAAAACTTAACTACACATAAAAAGCATCGATTACTACGCATATATGCTGCAAGACTAAACATAACTCCAGACAAGTTTTCCGAGAGCTCCACGCGCAATATTTTGCCTCTACCCAACAGTTTTATTCAGCCGTCTTTACCAAGCCCTTCATCATGCTGACTTATACCACAATGGTATTCGTGCTGTTCATGTTTTGCTTTCCCTTGCCTCGAGACTGGTCGAACCATACATCCTCGCCGTATCCTTCTTTTTGTCGCTGCCGTTGCTATCCCATGTTGAACCTTTTCTAACAACGCAGGCGTATCCCTTCCGCACTCTTATTTCACCTTTTTCTTTGTTTTGAATGCCTACGGCCTGTTGGCGGTTGCAGTTTATTGCTGCTTGATAGAGGATTGGCACAAAACAAACGGTGTCGATTTCGCTGGAAAGGAATTTTCCGGTCCTCGCTACTGCGCCATGGCAATACTGGACGTATTAAAAAAAAATTCCGACTCGGTCAAAGCATATCAAATCATCTGACTCGTGGAAAGGTTTATGCCCACATGAGGAAGACCTTTGTCGAACAATTCGCCTATATAAGGCATTTTCCATCGTATCAGGTCGATTTTCGACGAATTAACTTCGTGGGGATAGTAATTAATTACAATAAATATCCGTAGGAATTTTTCATAGTTTAAGTTTAAACATATGTGTGAAAATTACTACGGCTCTTTCTAGAATATTCGCATGTGTAGTTGAAAAGCAAGGCCGATGAATTTATAAACCCAATTTTGGTGCATGAATTAATCGAATCAAGGAGATTTAACTTAGTTATGATTCAACTATATGGAAATCAGATCAATTAAATAATCATAGTCAACATTTTCTATACAAACCGCAAATCTGAGGAAAAAATATCTAAATAGTCACGCTGGGCAGCTTCCTAATTGTTATGATTTTAAGATGGCTCATAATTAAAAATGTACCACCTTTTTTAACATTATTTTAACTAATGGAAGATTATCATTAGTCTAAAGAAAATGGAGACACGATTAGGTAAACTCATTTTTTTTCATACGGGTGAAACTCCGATTTTCTGAAGAAAAAAAAAACTTGTTTTGTATTGCATTTCTCATGTAGGATAATATTAAAGTTTGATAATATGGAAGCACTACTTTCTTTGAATTGAGTGGGTGAGAAGCCAAGGGGTACAAGTGATTTTTTTCCTAAACACGGTTAGGTACAGTAATTGATAGAATAGATTTACAAAAACTTGGTGGCTAAGGATTCGAGTGAGTGTCTCTTTTGTGCTGACATCAAGCGGAAAATCGAAAGCTCAACTAAATATCTAGCTGATTTCATTTGTTTTCTTTACTTAATTTCTGTATCTAACTCTGTTTAGAAAACAAAATCACTGGTACCCCTTGGCTTCTAACCCCCTTAATTGCCTCATTGTGAGATAATCTGCCGTCATATACCTATTAAGTATCTTTCAAAAATATATCTGGGAATAATGCTTTTGGATGAATACAATTACTTAGCGCTAGTAGGAATTAATCAAAATTTTAAAGAATCAACTTTAATGATGATATTCATATGGTTGTATCAATATGCTTATTGTAAAAATAATCAAAATTCAATTTTCTATTATTTTTCTACATTTTAAAACACAACTTTGAACCAAAATGTTTCGCTTATTTCCTATTTTCACAATTTCATAAACCTTTCTCATTTTCAAATCTTTACAAATGTTCCATTAATGGAGAAATACTGTAAGTTCGACCTACGCGGAGAGTTTGTTTAGGATATTTGTTATTTTGGAAATTTGTTGTTTCATACGCTATATTGATTTCCGGCTATTTGCACGGCGGCCAAAAAAATAAACACAACCTATAACGACCGAAAATGAAAGGTCACCTCATACAGAAGGTCATATCCGCTTCCTGCGATACATTTTTAAGGGAAAGATATATACATTTGCAAACGGCTTCACCCTCACACGTATCAGCAAAATCTATCAACGGGAAACGAAAAAAATTAATTAATTTATAGGGCAATGTTTTAATAAAATGTGTCATCATATATTCAAAAATGTGGTATAATAAATCACAAGGGTTTTTTTACATATATAAAACATAAGAAAAATTATTGCAACATAAACCACATAAATAAGTTGATTAAAATTTTGCTATCAAAAGAACCACTTGGAAGCATAACGAATCCAGATAATTAAAAATGTTAAATGACTTATAGCCAGAGGTAAATATGGCCAGAGATTTTCATGGATGAAAGTGATTTCGATTCAAAACTTTATACCATGAGTTATTAAATTAATTAATTCTCTCAATCACGTACTTACCAGCGAGATAGTTTCCGATTTCGCTGGAATTTACAAACCTTTCGCAGTCAGCGTTCATGTTTAATAAAGGCAATACCGGGCAAGGCTATTCAGAGTGATTCTTATGATCATCTTCATAAAATTCATTTACTCTTTCTCACCGTTCCCCTTTTGAGAGTCTCTAAGTACATTTTCAATCAAAACATAACTAGTCAGCTTCAACAATCCATAATTGAGTTCTAGATGAAATTAGCTCTTCGGTCGTGGAAATATTCTGCAAATATTTTCGCTCAAGGAGCCCACTTTTTTTTTCAAAGAAAAAGAGAGAGAGCAAAGGTAAGTAAATCGTCCTTGCAAACTTGGAATAATGTCACTAAATTTTACCTAAATCTTCAAACTTTAAAATAACAACTCCATTTGGGTTTGGTTACCTTGGATGGTCATCATGTCTCTACATGGTTGGCAGTCTGATACTCATTAGAGTTGAGCAGTCCGAACAGAGATTTCTCCCTGAAAATTATTACATTACGTTTTTATAAAAAAGCTAGAAAGTTAACAATTGGATGAAAATATTTCCACTATCCAAATGAAGAAAATCTTACGTTTCAAGGGATATGTCCTAATTTGGATAAAATCATCCTTTTTAAGGAATATTCACCAAAATATCATACTCACTCTCAGTCAAAGTTGAAACTGTAGCTCGGAGACAAAAAAATACTTCTCACTCGTGTAATGTACCTAAACAGAAACAAAAATAATTTCTACGCAGGTAGTAAGAATTCTCGAGAACTGGAGCTCATTATATGGACTTTTCCACGAAATGGTTGAGTGAAAAACTAAATAATCTTTAGCCTTGCCTTTACTTTTGGGTGGTCATTATAACCGCTTTATGTTGACTGAATCGCATAGTTGTAAATATTCCTCGTGCAGCCGTTCAAGGAGAAGTAGAACGATTCACCTCGTGAACAGGATAAAACAGGTCAAGATGCATATTTTCCGCTTTAAGTCATGAGGAGGTATTGCAGAATCTTATGAATCTCGACACCAAACGAATTTAACAAATATATAAAGGTAGCTCGATAAAAAAAAAATTTCTCGCGACAGTTTTTCAATAAACTTTGATGCAAGCAAATTGGCTATGACTTTCCATCATTCTCCTTCCTTTAAATAATCGCAGAGCCATCATTGATTATTGGTGGCGATTTTTTTATAATCTCCAGATTTATTTTTAAATTCTGAATAAATATCGAGATACAGTTTCAATTATTATGAAAGCGTTAGGATATTGCTTTGTCGCCTGGTTCTGAGTTATCCTGAAAATTACAGTGTGATAGCTAATCGGAAAATGGTTCAAAAATTATTTGCAAGATCTGACCCAGATAAGGCGACAGACAATAAAGCGAAATTATAAAAACGCTGTAAAATAGCTCCTCGTCTCATCTCCCAGACGAGAAAACCTTAGGATTGGTGAGCGGGTACGCTCGAAATCGTAGGCGAATTATTTTATTTTCATGTTACTTGCAGCATCCCTCCCGCGAGTGGCGAACAAACCAATCCGAAGGGATTCCTATGGGAAAAGAGCAAAGCAGGAGGAAAGTTCCCGTGCTCCTCCAAACCTGACATCACCCCCTAGGGTTCTCTTGATCCCGGCTGAACTCCACTACTCCCATCCACTCCGACTTCCCGGCCAAGAATTCCTCTCGCGCGAGCAGCGTCTCAATGCTTCCCTATAACCGCCGCCTACCTCTCGCAGCCTCTTTCACCCCCCTCCCACTCCACTGTCACCGATCCGGGGAAAACAAAACATCCCCTCCCCTTCCTCCCTTTCCGTACAACCCCACCTACTCCACCCTATAGCTCTCCTCTTCCTGCTTCGCCTTCATCCCTTTCGCCCTTTGCACGGTGGGATGAAGGATTCGCTTCCCATTGAAGAGGGAGGTTTTCGACTGCGCGATTCTGAAGAGATACGCATATCCTATTTTAAAATATAAATTAAACTAAAAATGATTTTTTTTATATAATCTTTTCGACGCTCGAAGAATGAAGCGTGTACGCTCAGGGGCGCAGCTAGGAATTAAGGCTAGGGGGGGTTTTAGCACAACTAATACCGGGATGTCTGGGGGTGTGGAATACCCGCCAGGGTAAGCGGGAGGTGCGGGGACCCTCCTTCAGAAAATATTAAAGATAAATAGTTCAAAATAGCGAGTTTTAAGGGTTTCGGAGGGATATTTTATTAATATTTACACTATTCTGTAAGTAATACTAATCCAATTAAGTAAAATGGATTAAATTTAAAAACGTTTCTAAGCTCTGGGGGGGTTTTATCCCCCAAAACCCCCCCTCGCTGTACCACTGTGTATGCTGATTTGGTTTACTAGAAATGGGTGCAGAAGAGCCTACTAAGTGAGTGAGGATTATGAAGGACTTGATCATGTAAGATTTTACACTTTCCCGGCGAATAGAATATTTAAACTTTTTGCGGGATTCCGCGCGGGTAAGATTTTGTAAGAGCGCCGACGTTTCGGGTTCCGACTCGTTTCCCATTGTCACGGCTACAAAAAAAACACTTTTCAAAAAAATCAGCACCCACCCCTAATTCTCCGATGGGTAAAAAGCTTATTTTTTTACTTTTTTGTGCACATTATTTCGCTTTTGGAAAAAAAGTGTTTTTTGTAGCCGTGAGAATTGGTAACGAGCAGAGACCCGAAACGTCGGCGCTCTTACAAAATCTTACCCGCGCGGGAACCCAAGAAAAGTTCATAAGGACTTGATTCTTTGCCGGCGAATGGCGACTATGAATGTCTCTCGGGCCTCCCACCGGGTTAGGCACTCCACTTCCGCCGACGTTTCGATGCAATACTCTTTCGTCATCCTCAGGGCTGGCTGATACCGGGTGCTCAGGTCGCGGGGTTTTATACAATCTCAGTCAGTTGATACCGGTTCTGATTGTAGGCAAGAGTTGGTTTTTCTCGCCAATTTAATGATGGGATTCCAGGCGTTGCTGATGTTTCTTGGGCAAGGATTGGCAATATTAGTATCTAAACGCAATCAGCACCCATCCCTAATTCTTCGAGGGGTAAAAAGCTTATTTTTTACTTTTTTATGCATTTTATTCAGCATTTGGAAAATGAATGTTTTTTGATTTTTTTATTTGATTTTTCCACTCTTTAGTGGTGAATCACCGATTAAACCAGAGTTGTTGAAGAAATTTCCGCCAAAAAATATCAGAGTCCTCTAGATTGCTCTCTCAACACTGTTATTATATGGCAATATAGACCACTCTGAAAAATAATTATGACTAAGGCCATCTCTTGAGAGTATTTAAAAAAGGATTTCCCCACACGGAAATTTTGCTAATTAATTTTAGCATAACAGAACAAAATTTCAAATTTATGATAATTGAATACTGAAGTTTCATCAGAAGCAAACAATTTTTCAAAACAAAAAAAACAATAATTTCAAGTCGATATGACTATAAGAAGTGGGTTATAGTCATTTACAAGATGCCATACATAAAACAGAGACGAAGCAAGTTGAGAAAAAGTGTAAAAATGCATTTTTCCAACGTAAAGATATCGATCTAAAAGGTTAAAAGGCAACTTAATGGTACAAATAATGAGAAAAACTCAATCCATAGATTTTAAGATAACACTTTTTCGAACTACTTGTGCCGACCGTATTCCTAATTCAGATATTTTTAAAGATTTTTCTCGTGTAAACCCCAACCAGCAAGAGAAGCCCTTAGCCGAGGCGCAACTAGCGAATGGAATGCGATTGTCTCCGACCAACCAGTTTCAATTAGAAAACGACTTCGGTAGTCATTTATTTAGCCACAATTTTATCCACCAGGAATTTGTTTGCCCTTGCACACCTCATCAAACTGCAATTTTCATAATTAAAAATAAACTGCTCTTTAAAAACAAAGGATTTCCGAGTCATCATGGAATTCAACTGAGTCGATCTTTCGTGACTTGCAAAGCCTTGTTTTCTTATCTCCATTTAATTTCTATACTTGATACCAGTGAATTCCTAGTTTAACTCGAAACATTTTCTGCCAAACGATCAAACTTTGGTGATCAAAACAGAAATATTAAGTACCCTATTTCGCGTATGAAATCGTTTCAGGCTTGACGCGGTGGAAATGTGATATATCCATGATAAAATATAAACAACAAATGGCTGTTTCCACACTTAATACAATACTCCATTACCGACCATAGTTTTGACACTATTTTTGTCATTTACAAGCGTGACATTACCTTGAAAATGACATAGAGAGTCGAAATTACGGTCGGTATTGGAAATATATAATTCATTATAAGTGTGAAAACTACCATTTTTTGTTTATATTTTATCATAGATACCCTATTTCACTCTATTGCTGAGGATTTTTCATACAACGTTGAGCCATCCAACCATGAAGTCACCTCATTGATGCCTCCATGAGATTAATATGCTGGGCGAAATTCCTCTCAAGCAAAACCATCAAGTCATCGTAAATGACCTCCTTTGTCAGTCGCTTCCCAAATAGCGACAAATGCTATTCACTTCTCCCGCCTACACAGCTTCCTTTTAATTTAACTCGCAAACTTACTCTCACGATGGCCTCCGAAAACCTTCTGATGAAAGGGAAAGTTTCAACATCCTCAACGCATCTCATTCCGCAGAGCGAGCGCTGAGTAATCAAACCGTAAGTAACTTTAGACTATCATGGGTGTGGCTTCCTCGCATGATAAACCCTTTCAGGGTGGGACACCTCCATGACGCGTGGCATTCAGCCCATCGTAAGAGGGAAATTCACTCCTCCTCAGACACCTGCGCTGCAGCAAATAATTGGCAAATTAATCCTAAGGTTGTCACTAATGTTAATTCTCTTAAACCCCCTGAGTACTCATTCCCTTATTTTAAGACCAAAATTTTCTGTTTTCCTTGAGAATTCAACATTAAACAACAACAAAATTCAACATGTTACCTGAGTTATCCGATGAACATAGAACATTTGTAGGATTTCTGCCAAAAGTGAAAACTTACTCAGCAACTACTACTCATTAAAAGACAAGTGAATTACAAAGATGAAAATTCAAAGCAGAAAAACTACGTTTTCAAAATAAATAACTATTAGGAAAACGTTAAATGAAATTATATTGGCAGAGAAGACAACTTGTCAAACAATCGCCATATTTTCCATTACAGTTTTTTGCTATTTCCCTTGATTTATCACTAATTTACTTAGGGTTATTTCTCCGCTGAGTTTTCCCTGATGTTCAGAATTGTGGCAACCCTGACCTATCTATACTCGCATCTAAGTTAAGTAACGTAAGAGTGGTTTTTATAATAACTTTTTTGAGGCTAAGGGCGATACGAAAAACCTAATTTTCATCTTTTTAGCAAATTAAGTATCTAAGTACTATATTCACTCAAAAGTTTTACCGTAGGTACATTTATTCAACGGCATTCAATAGTTAAAAATAGTTTGCAGGAAGGGATAAACAACCAAAGATGTCATACAGGTACAATCAGTCTCTCCGCACGCAAAATTATCACGAACCAGCCCCACTTACTTCCTTCACGCCTTACGTACGGTTTTTCATTCATCTTTCATTATTTCGGCTTTCTAAATATACTTCATTCGACCGTAGGTTTCGAAAAACATCTGATATTCATAAAGCTAACCAAATGATTTTACCTATCTCTTGCCAATTCTTCTTCGGCCCTTTGAAGCAGTGATAATGGCTTACACAATTTACCCATAGAGAGTCAATAAATTCAGGAGTGGAAAAGTACAAAGTCAGTAGTATAACTGAATTTATTGGGAATTAAGAATAGGAAAGTCAAACAGATCGAAGGTAAAATTTATATTAAATCTTTAGCGGAAATATGATGTAGAATACTTTTTGGCCGATGTTCCAGACATATTGAGAAAGCCTAATTATTATGGTGGAAACGAATCCAAAGATAAGATTAGGGTCATTCCATTTCAAATCAACACAGAAAAGTACAATTTCCAACCTGACCCTCTTCGATTTTCATGAAATTTGGTGTGTTCATTACACATAACAAGAGAATGAAAAATACCAAATTACAGATTTTTATCACAAGTATCATAAGAGTAATGGCCACTTGAAGTTATAAAAATGTACGGAAAATTTGGCCAACACCCATGACAGATATGGCTGTAACTTCCGTTGTAATAATGATAGAACAATGAATTAGGTAATTTTGGAAAGGTCTTAAAATAAGCTTTCCAATGATATGCCATTTTGTCATATTAGAGGAATTCTCATAGTTAAGGTCAGTGACCTTGACCTTTGACCTTGAATATCTCAAAACATGTCACCTTCAAAATTAATGAAAAAAATATATTTGATTTATCATGATATTCTTTACAAGTTAGTAAAAATTCAAGTTGGGATGACCATGGGATCAGGAGATATAAATTAATGAGTACAGCAATGCGTTGCATTATTTCCCGATTAAACGTATTCAGATACTTACAATGGGAATAGAAGCACTTTAAAATATTTTTGTTACAAAAAAAATGGTAATTTACCAAAGCACAGTCAGTAAGTGAATCAACGGGCCAATAGCAAGAATTTTGTAATATGGGAGGTCACATGCACTGATATCAGACTTTCAATGATGCAAATCATGGTTCTTGCCTCCCAGCATAAAATATGTTTTGCAGGCATTCAGAATTACAGATACAAATATGAAAAATAAATCACCTGACTTCTTATTCTTCAGTAACGGGAAGCAGCATATAATACTCTTTGTGCATCTTTTGGTGAAATCAAATAAGTTTGACCGGTTGCTGTTCTCACATCAACCTTCGCAACAATGTCCTTCTTGTCCACAGTTAAGATGTCAGGTTTCTCAGGGTATACATATGAAGGAGAAGGCCCATGAGGATGTAGGAGGCTAATTGAAACCTCATTGGTATCTTCATTAACATTTAAAACACATCCAAGCCACCAGTGACCTTCATACATACATGCAACAAAACCTGTGATGTCATCAAGGAACAAGTCTCGTTGGGTCCTAGTTAGGGATTCATTTCTGATGTCTAGAGAATCGGAGAAAATTTTCGTTTGAATATTGTAATGGCCAATGGGAATAACGCAATGTATTTTGTGGGTACCTGCGATTGTGTGACTTTGTGCAAATCGCTCTTGAAGGAGAGATAATTCTTCATCATACTCGCTGTTGGTTGTATAACAAAAATGACACACTTCAATGTTCTTGGAGCACCATTCAAACAACTGTCTGGGTGTCATTATCTGCGAGTTGTAGATGCACTGCAGACTGGCACGAGCAGCAAGTCTCTTGACAGTACCAGCAACACCATCACATGGTCCTTTGCCATGTGATGTGGCAAAGAAATGCCACTCTGAAGAGACACTGAAATCAGCATGATGAAAAGTTATGTTTGTAAAATTTTTGTGATTCTTATATTGGGCTGCAGCACCATCTGAGAAGTAGTACACGTGTTTGGGTGTTCTGAGGAAGTGGGATTTCATGAAGTTGATCAGGTGACGCTGAAAAAGATGAACACTCACTGTGTCATGTTTACGGCATTCTGAAATTATAACAAATGAAATGTGATCTATCATATGGTTTTCTGGATGTCTGTAATAAATAACAAATGGATGAATTGTGGCCTGAGCATTGTTCCAATGAAATCCCTGAACCTCATCTTGCAAGACAAATGCATAATTTTCGGCAAAATCACATATTACAATATATTCATTGTCACTAAGTCTCTCTTTCAGATGTCGTAGAAATTGTGATTGTTGTGTGGCTATGAAGGAATGCAACAAAAGCTTTTTTAATTTGTCTCCAAGGTTTTCCAAAAAGTCTTCCACGGATGATACACATGTCTGGAGAGTTGTTCTATCTGTAGATATCCACTGTTTGTATGTTATTTCATCTATTCCATTTTCATCAAATAATTCTTGTAGGTGTGTCATGATGGAATGCATACCTGGGCAGTTTTCACAAGTGGAATTATAACATTTTGGATGTGCAGGATTACAAATAATCCAAGCAAGACACTGTTTGTAGGTGCTAAGTTGACAGTCTGCATCACGTGTCAACTCTTTCAGTCTGCAACCTTCCAACATGAGCTTCACATTTTGGTGAATACTACAAACACAAACACTATGGGTACCAGCTGCACCGGCCAAAACGCAGTTCCTGGGTCGCAACTGGCAGAATTTTGATAGCCCTACTTTCAGTCCTGGGTGTTCATCCTTAAATGCCTTATACAGTTCGTGCAGGTTTGCAAGCACTAGTCGTTTTTGTTTGTGAATCCTGGAACCATTTTCTTTGACGGAAACAAAATCCTTCTTTCCAGGCAAACAGCGGCTTATATCGTCTCTATTGTAGAATTCTATGACACTGTTCACTATTTGCTCGCTTAAGGAACGTTTAGGTCGTGGATTGGGAGTTGCTAAAATACCGAATTCTTTGACTAATTGCTTTGCTTTTCTTACTAAATAGTTTGAGGCTCCAAATTCATTTTCAATCATTCGAATGCTCCAACCTTTTGGAAGTAGTGTCAGAATTTGTATCTTTTCACTGTTTGTGGCGCTTGTTCTGAATTTATCTTTCAATTGCAATATTATTTGAGATTCTAAATTGTTTTCATGCTCTGTATTTTTTTCTACTTTAGATACATATTTACTTTTGAAAACCTCAGACACTTTCTCAAACTTCCTCTGTGCATAAGTTTTCTCACTCAGTCTCTTCTTTTTCACTGGGGACTCACCAAGAGATACCAAACTATCATTTAATGAATCTAAGGCAATTTCTGGGGCCACAAATGTGTCCGACTCTTCTGAGGAGCTATGCCGTTTTGTGGAATCCACTTGTTTTGATGTAGCTGGGTGAGTCACAGGCCGTTGTCCCTGAGATAACTTTTTTCTACATTTATCACATATTTTGTAGTCACTGGTTATGCCACCAATCATGTCAATCATCCACATTTGCACTTTACGTAGATTTTTCTTGTATCTATCGTGTCCATTTTCCCCGAATGGATTACAGCAATAGATGATCTGCTCAAACTCCATCTTCAAGGTAACTTTGTCAATACACAAAACCTTTTCAGCAAATATTGGTGTATATGCACCAGCCACACTGTCATACAATAACTTATGCCAAACACTTCACTTATGCACAGTATACTATATTTTCACAGGTGGGTAACAGAACCAAATGAGGTTTACATGTGACCTATTCCTGCTCCTGGCGCACGTAACAATGCTTAACCCCTCAAGCGTGACTTTAAATTCCCGTGGTCCTTCTCTCAGCATGTACGATGCACTGACTACATCTTCTGAATGCGCCTCAAGCGTGCGTGACACACATAGGCCTCCGAAGGTTTCATCAACAATTCCTATCTCTTTAGCCTCCATATATGTACTTTAATGAGTATATCTGTGAGAAATATCTGCCTGCTTTCTTTCTGCGCCTCTTAATTGCCTTTGTTTGAGTGCTCGTATTTTTTTCGAATATTTTTCCTGCTGATGCCAGGATGCTTTAGGAGCGGTGCCTGGTGGATGCTCATGGAAGATATTCCTCCACTCACGCTCCGATTTATGTGCTTTCTTAGCGATTGTGTGTTCTGTGTGGGGTCACTGAATGCTTTCCTCTGTGGTTCATTATCATCTGCTTTTCTGCCTCATCGTTTCCTTTCTCTTTCACCGTGGCAATATATAGTGAAGTCATGGACCTTCCAGGCCTTGTCACTCAATGGTCCTCGGAACCTCGAAGACCTGCCAGCATCTAGTATCATATTTACGACGTTTGAAGCTTAGGATTGGGGTTTTTCATGCCTACGTTGTTTCGCTTTTTTTTTTCGGCCTTGGGTCCCTTCCGTATCTGAACCCCTCCTGCTATGGGGTTCATCCTGTAGTGATATAATGCCACGCATTGCTGTACTCATTAATTTATATCTCCTGATCCCATGGTCATCCCAACTTGAATTTTTACTAACTTGTAAAGAATATCATGATAAATCAAATATATTTTTTTCATTAATTTTGAAGGTGACATGTTTTGAGATATTCAAGGTCAAAGGTCAAGGTCACTGACCTTAACTATGAGAATTCCTCTAATATGACAAAATGGCATATCATTGGAAAGCTTATTTTAAGACCTTTCCAAAATTACCTAATTCATTGTTCTATCATTATTACAACGGAAGTTACAGCCATATCTGTCATGGGTGTTGGCCAAATTTTCCGTACATTTTTATAACTTCAAGTGGCCATTACTCTTATGATACTTGTGATAAAAATCTGTAATTTGGTATTTTTCATTCTCTTGTTATGTGTAATGAACACACCAAATTTCATGAAAATCGAAGAGGGTCAGGTTGGAAGCTGTGTTGATTTCAAATGGAATGACTCATTAGGGAAATATATCGTAGAGCCAATAAATTTAAGAAGTTTTTTTCCACGTACAACGAGTGACCATAATACCTACGATATTTCAGCTCCATGATAGCTTGACTCGGACTAGGAAAAATAGGCTCGCCATGCATAGTTAGTAACTTACTATATTTGTCAATACTTTTTATATGCATGTAATTCTTGGCATGCTATAACTCATGCATGAATCGCTTACCACACTAACTTTTCGTTTTCTAATACAAACTAGAAATTTTATTTTGCATGGTACCATGCTCGTTTCCTTATCGCTATTCTAGTTTCTGGTCTGACCGCATATCGTTGTCCTGTGTGCTTGGCCTGTGTCCGGCAAGCGAGCGCGTGTCTAATTAAGGCTAAGATGAGTGCTGCAAGGCTGATGTGGAATCACCCCGTGCCAGACGCTCCATTGGTGGCTTGCACGGTACCTCGAAGATGTATATGAAGGCATAGTTACTTTAATTTCCGGTGTATGCTTTGCTCGCTCATATTTCTCCTTATCCAGCAAGCCTTCTACATTCTTCCGTATACTCCGATACCTAAAATGCTAATATCCTAACTCGTCCCTCCACCTAATCCATTTATTTGTGACATAAAACACTACGCTCCACTTTAAAAGTTTAAGCCAGTTTTTCCCCTAACTTTTCACACAGGATTTCCCCGTATTTCCTTCTACCCTGCACCTAAACATGCAGTGATTTTTCTCAAACTGGAATAGTATGAGACCACAAATAACACACTAGCTTGTTTTCCTTCCACATACATATTCATTTCCCTAGTACGACACGTACAAAGATAAATACTTTTGGCCATGCATTTATAACATGTACGCTAACAGAATTTGAACTGTGGTGGGGGTATTCAGCAGATGAACCCCACCCCTGTGTATTTTCCTCTCCTAAATACTCTCACCTCCAAAAAAAGTCCGTTCATGATAAAATACATGGACAAGATTTTTTAAACAGCTGTATCTGATGCTGACACTGGTGAGAAGAAACGAGTTATGCCAAAAATATAAACCTGTGGAAGTATACCAAATTTATGTTTTATAGGTGAAATGAATTACTTTTCGCGTAATTAATCCTGATACATTAGGAAATTAAGGCACCACTTCTCATGTTACGTTTATTATTCATCACGCTACAAGAAAATTGATGGACTTACAACAAAACACAATTAGGGTGGCAGATTAAATGTCTAACTGGAATTCCCTGACGCTTTCAGACCTACCAGACTGCTTGATAAAATGCATTTCACCAAATATTCATCTTTACTGATGGTTGACCTCTTATTAGATTGAGTGCAGTGAAAAAATTGACCTAAAGAAACAAGGAAAACTATGATATACGCTGAAAACTGTCTTGAGCGGCCAACGAATGGGTTAAAGCGCCCACTAAAGGAGGTGAGCGTTGAATAGAGGTGAGAGATATAAGATTTTCACGAATAAGTAATAATAAAATGATTTCTACCTAAAACAGCCATTTTCTTCTGGCTATAGTTTGAAAATTTTAACTTCCAGAGTAAATGACATTGCGCGGGAATAAAGTAATATTAGTTGAAGATCACCGAGGGGCGTCTTTTTTAATTTGAGCTCTTTAAATGCTCTTTAGAATGTTGAATTTCAAGATTTGCGTGGAGATATCACCAAACTATAATTAAATTATTTTTTTAAATAGAAGACCGAGATCTGGATGTTTAAGAATTGGCCGCCGGACAACAAGAAACGCTGCCGCTGAATAAAAGTGCTATTTACGTACCTAACATGGAAAATACGTTCGGCTTCAGGGAGATTTACTCAAATCGGTTTTCTTTCGGAATGTTTAATTCAGCAAAGCTGTCGAAATTTGTAGCATTCGAAAATTGTAATTCCGACAACGATATGAGTCGTTGCAGCGAAAAATTACTAACATACAAATTTCGATTGCGTTGCTAACGAATCGGAATCCACTGCTCGCAATAAAAACCGACCGGAAAATTGGGATCAGCATCAAACACATCCACTCCGGGAACAGTGGACGCTAAAAAAAGGTCTAAATTTGGACAGGTCTCAATGAAAAATTAAAGTCAAGGGTGTGCTGTACCATCTGAATAACATGTTGAGCATGACCTTTTCAAACATCAAAGGTATACCCCGCAATATACCTACACTGTGTGGTAGGGTAAAAAAAAAACAATTTGACCCGCACAGTATGTTTTTCCGGATTTTCCATTTTCCCAGGGCTTCCATACCTTACCAGAAGCACAACTTCCCAGCTTTTCACATTTTCCAGAAGAATGGCCACCCTCAAAATTTGCAACGGAATGAAGTCACCAGCTGGTAAAGAAGTACTTTCCTTACCAATATCACTGATCCACCGAGGAATTAATATCACGGAATGCGCTGCCAATACCGAATTCACGCCGTGCTGAGGCTACCAAAATTAAGACAGAATCTCCCACAATATTCTCAGTACTGGGGTTCATACTCGATAATTAATCTTATTTTTCCCTTATTAATCCCTGGAACTCAATTTTCAATCGTAAGCAACCAATTCACGCCGCACATCGGAGTGGACGCCGGCGAGCCGCAAAATAATCGCCCGGACGCCGCACAGTGGTTCCAAGTCGAAAAAAGCAGGCAAAAAGTCATTTTTTCGACATATTTTCCAATTTTTTAATAGTGTATTCGGATTCCACAGGATATAAGCCTATAATATTTCGTACCTGATAGGTCTGGATGATTATTATGTTGACTTGTGCAACGCGTCAAACATGGGCATGTTAAGAGCAAAATGCCCGACGCGTAGAAAGAGTAGATTTTAAGAAAATTCGACTTAAATACGACTTTTTCATATTTATAGGACTCAGTTAGCAATTTTAACATGGTAATTTAGCAGCTTTTTGCATGACATCTCGGTAACTTTAATCCGTTTCAGTACCTCTTTAAAAATCAATAAGGAACAGTCAGTCTTGTTGATAATTTGGGTAAAATAACGACGTTATTCATTTTCGCCAGTTTAATTCGATTTGGAACCACTATGCGCCACCGCCATAAGACGTTTACTGTAGCCGCAAACGTCAATGCACCGCCATACGTAATAGAAAAATCGATGAGAGTTCTCCCCGAATATCAGTAAAACACACACTGATAAGCAGTCGAATGGCAAGAAGAGTGGTTCATATTGAAGCGATCAAAAGACATCCGACACGATTCAATTAGTTGCTGTCACGATAACACCCGGAAGAGCGCGTGAAAACTAATAACGCACGCCGAATAGATCAATAAGCATGGGGAGAGGACCTGCTGCCCTGCATATTAGAAAAAAACTTACATTATGCGAAGTGGCAAAAAAAATAATGATATATAATCAATTTTGAGCTTCATCATTCCAATCAATCGTTCCGAACATTCCAATACATGAATGATAGCATTACTATTCAAATATTATTAAATATCTTTCAGAAATAAGGAATGAAATCTTATAAACGATTTTATTCCCACAAATTCAGAATATTTTTCAAATCCTTCTGTTTCTGCTATGACGGCTATATTATCGGCAAATCTATGCTAATTTTTTCTCCCTAAGCATGCTAATTTTTTCTCCATGGATATTCACTCCAAAAGCCCTTTCTTTGATTTCATTAATTGCTTTCTCGATGTAAATGTTGAAAATTACGGGCGACAAAGCAGTCTTGCCTCACTCCTTTCCTAATTCTTGCTTATTCACAGCTGGGCCCAGATTTTATCACCGCTACTTATTTTTTGTATAAACTTTGACGCACGAGTAAGGTTTATGGTCCTAAAATCTTCGCAGTTCTCCTTTCTTTTCCTCTTAGGAATTGGGATTATAATGTTCCTCCTGACTTCTATCAACCTATACCGCGATATCTTGATATATTTGAGTGTTTTCGTTTGCTTGTAGTAGTTTTAAAGAAAACATTCTAGTTTGCCATAAATGCGAATTCGTTTTATTAACTCGTCAGAAAATTAAATATTTTAGTGATAGCAAATACCCACTCAGCAATACCATAATTTATGATACTTTTGTCTCCCTGAGTGCCATTTCATGTATATAAATCCATTTAACATAAAACCGTTATTGACTTTGGTCAATGTGCAATAAAACTATGTTTTCAGCATAATGTAACAAAAATCACTGTTTGGAAAGAGGATACATGTTTGCGCCATAACTTGCTTTAAACCTGTTTATTACAAAATTTATTTTAAAAAAGAACCGTTTATTTTTTCGATTAATCGACCTTTTTGTTCAAATTTCGCTTTTTGTTGAACAGTCGAACTTCTCGTTTTGATTAATAATCGATTTCTCGACAAATCTATTTCAACCGACATTTTTCCATCACTAATCACAATCGACGGTAAAAAGGTGTGAATCCCAGTACTCAGTTTTCAAAGCCTGGAACTCAATATCTAATCATCCTCCCGCCACGAACTTCAAATTAGATTAACCTGCGCTCATCCTTATCTTCACTACCTTCTTAGTAACCGAAGGTTCTTTATCTCCAGGATATTTGGGACCAGCAACTAATTCCACAGTTCTTCACTACGGTCACAGTGCTCGCAATCGTATCGACAAGAGTTGTTGAGGATTTCATGCATCAGTTCCATTTCACCTTTCAATTTGAAAATCAGAGGACTTCTGCGACTTTCAAAGGAACCGCGTATAATAAGGTGAGCCCCACGGAAATTATAAGCCTTCGAGAAGAAGGAAATTTTAACTTTTTAAATTTCAGATGTAAAATTTTCAAATTCCAGTTACAGGCAAAGTATAATTTCAATATTTTAGCCCTATTTATAAATGAGCAATACGTCTAAAAAAAATATGGGTCGAGAGGGCGTGAATCGTCCTATCTAAAGTAATATTTTTCTCTACGGCCTGCACAGTGGCGGATGGAGATGGGGGGCGCGCGCCCATCCCTTGCGTGTCCGCCCGATTTGCCAAACATTGCAGAACCACAATTTTAACTTTTTTATATCATGGTATGGCATTGTCTTTTATGTTAGCATAATCACTTTAATTAAAATTTTCTTATACTGTCTGTGACTTCATTATTTTTTATCACGATAAGAGTAAAGGCAACCCTTTTGCGCCCCCCCTCTTGAGTTTTTCCTGTATCCGCTACAGGGCCCGAAAAATACCTTCCCACAGCAAATCCATCAAAACTATTGCTCTACTTCATAGCTCTCCTTTCCTCGATGCCAAGATACAGGAATCCATTGACATAGGCGGATCCAGGGGGGGGCACGGGGGCACGTGCCCCCCCCCCCCCCAGACCCTCAAAAATATGCATGATTTTTAATAACGTCCCATTATCTTTGCGTTCGTTTTGTATTACGAGGTATCCTTGTGCCCCTCCCAGAAAAAAATCCTGGATCCGCCCCTGTCCATTGAGACAAGTACCCGCTCTAACCTCTATCTCCGCCATAGAGCTTTGCAAGCTCTATGATCTCAACCTTCTTTCTGGGAAATTTCACCGCATGATGCACATTTTTTTCGCAAATTATAAGGATCAACAGCATTAAAACGAACCCAACAGACAAGAAGATTTCCAACGACTATGCAAAGATGTTTGAAATATCCACAAACTAATAGAGACCAAGAAGAATCTTTTCGATAACTGCAACACTAGAACTCCCTCGTCCGTATACAGCGGAGAAGTTATATTTTCCTTTAATGTTGCCGGCTTAAACGCAAAGATCCAAACTTCAAATTTTGCAGCACTTTTCCACGTTATTTTTAAGAATTTTATGTTTCTGAATTGATTATATCCCGATTACGAGAATTTTGCTTTAAACTTCGTTAATTTGTCTTTTTCGTATATGTTTTGAAGATTTAGTCAAAATAAGCATTAAATTGAATTAAGCATTGCATAAACCCTAACATTAATCAGCTCGCTCATGTAAGTAGCCAGTAACTCAATAGTAAAATATTATAGGAATAGATTCTAAAATATACATTTTAACCTATATCGCTAGCTTTACCAAATAAAATCATCGATCAGACGCGAGGGTTCGTCAAAGATTAATTACGGAGTAGGTACAAATTCATGGCGCAAGTTCCGAATCTTGCCTTACGACTGAAGTTATGTGCCAGAACCCTATGAGTATGTGTATAGTGTATGACCTGATTCGCCATCGACAATCATTGAAACGACGTTCACACCGAATGGGGGCGAAGTAAAATTACCGTTCAGCGTGAGTAACATGGACTCTGCGTCAAATAATCTGAGACTGAAATTTTCAAACGCATACTGAAATGCGTCTAAATGTGCGTCTAAAATAATGCTAAATACTATTATTAACTATTTCTTGGAGTATAGGGCTATATTTTTTTATTAATTACAAAAACATGTAAGTCCAACGTTACGGAATTTCATTTTTCCAATGATCTCGTTTCCGATTGTAAATAACATCTTAACATGAGCGGTAAATTTTCCAAATAATACCGACACCATTGTATGTACTTCAGTATTACTCCTGCTTTAATAGCGTGGATTAAATAATTTCGGATAACATCTTTGATATAGAATTTTAGTTGTTATTACCCAATAACACATCCGGTGGGACACCCGAGAACTTTTCTTTCAATCTTAAATATAATTTACATTTCTGGCTTCTTTCCACCTACCACAGCACCGTTGTCCTCGTCCTTTTTCTATTCCATGTTCCTATCCCTTTCTTTCCTTACCTCTGAATTTATATGTATGTTTGCGCTTAAGGCGCCGTGTGAATGAATGAAGTAATATACATACATAGTTTATAATATTTGAAACACTTGTGGGGCTTTCGGTATTATACGGTGGTGAACCGGTTGCATAGTCTCAAGGATAAATACTACGAGGCTGGCGAATCACCCGATATCATAATCGTGGGTAGTTATGATTACATTGCTGCATTCAGAGAGATCATAATGGAAGCTATACAGACCATTCCCATATTCATCTCTTTAAAATAATTACTCATCCAAACCTGGAGGCTATAGCCTCCCCAGGCAAGATTTAAACCCAGCACTGAGATGATAAAATATAATTTATATGGCTTCAGAATTGAGCCTTCCGTTCACGGACCTGAGGCACACTCCATGTTCACAATTTGGGAGGCACAGTAGTGGTTTTCACCATGCTTCTCACCAGTTACGTTGTTAAAAATTTGTTTCAGGGAGCTCGGCTTTGTAGGAAAGATTGGTAACTAAATTAGAGGAAAAATTATACAAAACAATTCCTAGAATTTTTAGAGTTTGGTAGATACTTCCACTATTCCTTTTCTATTTGTTCCTCAAATTTAAGTTTACTTCTTCTTTTTCGATGAAGGTTAATGTTAGTCAGGTCCCTGAACAGAAGTTTTAGTGCATTCTTACAAATAAGATTGAAAATAATCAATTAACAACATAAAGATTCATACAAATGGTCAACATTTTATACTATGACTTGGTGATGATACATCTCATTGTAATAATTGCCAGCTCAATCTTAATACATATTTAAGCACAAGGATCAAATACAGAAATACATTAAGGAAAGTTTTGGGAGGGGGTGAAGCCCTATGAGACCTTTCACACCAATAAACCAATGATGATACTTGACATCACTCACCGTCAGCTCTTAGCTTCACGGGGAGAGATTACAGAACAATTTAGGTTTTAGATATTTCCCCTGGGATGAGAGTAGGTAAAGCAACTTTGAAGAATAATCTTACAATAAAGTACTGGCACATGCATGGACAGCTTTACAATATGTAACCATAAAAAGTGCAATTCTTTCTCATTGCTAAGAGAGGTTGTGAGGTTATTTTTTAGTCCATTCTTTCCAATTCCGCCCACAACTGTATTAGATA
This sequence comes from Ischnura elegans, assembly GCF_921293095.1. NCBI lineage: Eukaryota > Metazoa > Arthropoda > Insecta > Odonata > Coenagrionidae > Ischnura > Ischnura elegans. Next base: position 56,756,990 of record NC_060253.1, read on the forward strand.
CTTAAAGTGGGATGGAAAGATGATCCATATTTATCTGTTTCTTGCAAAATTAAAGCCGTTCGTGCACTAATAATAAAAAATAATTACTTTTTCCACAAAAACATGACTTTATTATTCAGAAGCAGAAAATGACAGCTGAGTGTGTAATTGTGATAAATTCTTTCACCCACTTATCTCTCCCTACACTTGTACAAAGCAAACTATTTCAGTGTGTGACTGATCCATTAAAAAAATAAAAATTCATCCATATTTCACCATCACTAAAAAGACTGAATGCTAAAATAGACTAAGTACGATTCAGTGTCACATCAATTTCAAGGAAAAAACCAGAGACATTAAATCACATGGGATGGCAAGGAGTGAGTTTGAGACTTATTTACAACTGTAAGAGCAAAGTACTAAGTTCAGCAGGTAGAATTATTAGAAACTTGCTATCATAATACACTTAAGAACTTAATAGAAAAACATTAAGCATTGCGATACAGAAACTAGACTATTCTTTGGTCAAATAACAGAAGTTCTTACAAATAAAGGGACTAGAAAAAAATTGTACTTGGCAATAAATCATCTGGAAATTATGATTTATCAATGCATATTTGACTTTATATGGCCTTGTAATGACATACTTGGAATCCATTGCTAATCACCATAATTGAAACCACAGATGAGTAAGGGAATCTGTGAAAAGGGTGACTCAAACAAGGCCATCCTGGACTGGCTTAAGCCATATATATGATATACAACTGTATGGACCATAGAATCCCAGCCAATTTACCCTTCCAACCTAGGGCATACCCAGGATCAAAACTAGGGGGGGGGGGCAAGCCATGGTCGTTCAAGTCTTAACATTTTTTGCACGGAAAAGGTGAATTAAACCAACATTTTAAGAAAATTATAACTGCACTTACTTTATAAAATTATTTGCTTGAAAAAAATATTTTAATCACATGACTTATTCTAACATTATTTTACATGGGTAAAAAGAAAATTTGCTGAAAACTTTCGTTTCAATCCAGTCCTGATTTTCCAAAAAGACTTCGATTTCTGCTTCTAGGGGGGGGAAAGGGGGGCAGCTGCCCGCTACTACCTCCCACGGGGTATGCCCATGCTTCCAACCAATGCTGGAGTACAAAATGACAAACCAAAATACACATTTTAGTACATGTATTTGTGTTTCAAGTATTTTCTTTTACTTTCACAGATGCTGAATCATTCATCGTTCATTTAGATCATCAATTTATGGAAGATTTATGAGGCCTTCCCGAGATTACTGAGATATCCCAGCATGATCTTCAAAGTTATGATGTTGCATTTATTAGTATTGGTGGTCATCATTGTAACCTATCTTCCAGAGCGTTGTCCACAGGACAAAATAGGATCACAAAAATGTGAGCCGATGACCAAGAGAAATTTGATTAACAGTGAAATCACACAAAATACAATGGAGGGCGATTTGATGGACCAGATCCATTTGGCTAGACCAGATCATTCACCTGCACAACCAAATACATCAAATGCAAGGGTTGAAAGAGGTTCTGAGAGTATGATAAATGAGGACTTTCTCACTAAAGCCTCAAAGAGCAAGGGCAACAGAAAAATAGATTCCAAAGAAGATGAGAGTGAGGGATCATGCAGAAGAGGTAGCTCAAATAGAGTCATCCTGGATTGGCTGGGGCCATACATGATATACAACTGTGAGGACGATACTGAGTCCATGGCGGATGTGTTTGATTTCCTCCTCTTGGCAGAGATTGATGAAAACTTGAAGGGTGCAACAGTTTGGCATTGTCCATCCATCAAAGAAGGCCAAAGTTTCAACGGTCTGCTGCAAGGGAAGGACTGCATCACACAAGCACACACTGAGAGAGACTTTGAAAGATCATTTATGGATATTGGAGGAGCAGAAGGAAAGAAAGGTAACTACCAGGTTTTTCAACAGGTGAATTTGAACAAATTGATGAGTTCATCAAATGAAAGGGAATCTCGTCATAAAATCAGATCACCAAGAGGGCAAGAAGGCAGTTCCTTTCAGAGGACAAGAATCAAGGGGAGAACAAAACACAGGATATGCCCTCATCTATTCACCAAGGAGGAAGAAAGTGACCTGCAATCACTAACTATAATATGCGGGCAGCATGGTTCGATGTATAAAATGCCATCTACTGCCCTCGATGGATTGGATTCACTGACAGAATTTGCCCTCTACTGCAGCAATATGGAAAAACCACTACCCTACAATCTCCTAACTCCAGTTTGTGACACACTCAACGTCATATTGATATATGAAACAGCAGTGAAGTCACTACCGCATGGTTTCTTCAGAGGCTGCTCATCTCTGGTGGATATTCAAATAATAGACAACCGAGAGCTCAGCATACTTCCACAAAATATATTCCGTGGAGTACAAAATCTCATGTACTTGGATCTCTCTGATAATGGCTTGCAATCAATAGACATCTGTTTTGAAGATAACAAACTACTTGCAGATCTCGACCTCTCTGGTAATTTCCTCACATCTCTATCAGATGGTGTATTACAGGGTCTTGACTCACTGGAGTCATTAAACTTGGCTAACAACCAGATAAGTGGCCTTACAAGAGGGGTTTTTCATGGATTGAAGCAACTCCACACAGTTATTATTAAGGATAATTGTATTACAGAGCTACCAGGAGACGTCTTCAATGATATTCTGAGAACAATGAAAACTATAAACTTAAATGGCAATTTTCTGAAAGAAGTCCACCCAGAGCTTTTTCAATTCTCAACAAGGAATCATCCACATTCCTCAAACAAAAGGTTAGTTTCTAGTGTCACCAAGTGAAAAGTATGAGGTGTGTTCAAAAATTACGGGAACTAAATTTTGAAATTTCTTATGAGTTTGGAGAGATAAGTTGTCAAATTTTTTTATTAAGTTTGTTTACATACCTCTGCAGTGTGATAAAATTTTCAGTAGAATTAATTCAGTTTTCTTTGACTGTAGCACGTGCTAAGGTTATACGTTTGTACAAGTTGAGCAAATTTCGACTCACACTTCATTGCTTGTACATGAATTTTTTGCCAAAAACATAACTTTAACAATGCCCCAGCCTCTATATTCATATCAGACTTGGTTCTGTGAGATCTTTTTCTATTTGAAAAAATAAAGAGAATGATAATGGGCCATTGTTTTACAAGTATATATGACATTAAAATAAATCGATGACAAAGCTAAAAGCTATTCCAAAGATCGACTTTGAGAGATGTAATGAGAATTGGAAGATGCACAAGCGCAAGATATCTAATCGGGACTATTTTGAAGACGACAACATTAATGTAGACAAACAAATAAATATTTTTTCAAAAAAATTGAATTCCTAAAATTTCTGTATACACCTCTTACATTGTTCACATTTTTATTAACAGCCGCAACCACCCAAGTCGGCTCACAACAACAAACTGATGTTTTCAAGATATAATTTTCCCCAAAAAATTCTAATAATTTACGAAGTTTATCGACCTCAAACAGTCAAGTAAACTATTTCCATGCCCATGCTCAATGCTTATACTGGCACAATTTCATGGGACATTACCAACCAGATGATTAATCCTAAATAATTTAGCATGTCCTCTATTTGCACCACAAAAAGTCCCAATAATTTCATTTCATATCCTTAAAATTAATTTTTTCCACCAGTATTACGAAAACTGACTTGTTCTCTTTTCCATCAGTTCCATGGCCACTTTGTACCTCAGCCACAACTATCTCAGCTCTCTACCAGAAATGCTCTTCAGAGATACACCTCTGCTAGCATATTTGTTCCTAGAACACAACAGCATCATTTCAATTCCAGAAAGCATATTCAATGGTCTCAGCAACCTGATATACCTCAACTTCAGTTACAATCAGCTCTCCTTTCTACCGAAGACTGTGTTCAGAGACTGTCACAAACTAAAACATCTTGACCTATCATTCAATCAGCTCCTCAAACTTCCAGTTGGAATTCTATTATCACAGCATAAACTTGCAGTATGTATCATTTTAGTTGACAGCATTAAAGAAGCCTTTATCAGTAGGTCCTCAGAGCATGCATAATGATAGAATTTTTGAATGCTCTTAATGAAATTAGGTTGTACAAAGATATGTCAAATTGCCAGACTAATTCAAAGAACAAAGATAGTGCTTTCAGATATCATAAGTAACTCAATCCTAATGAGATTACGATTACTTAAGTTCATAAGTGTTACTCCATTTTATGCATAATAATTCAAATGAAATTTATTTCCACAGCCACTTCTTAGCTAATTGCTATCCAGAATGACATCAAAATGAGAAAAATATTCACATACAGTAAAACTTTTCAAATCAGACATTCTTGGAGGGGAAAAATTATTAAATACATAGTTATGTTTTATCACAGAGGAGGAGTTATTAGGGGCAATTTTTATGATATATTTTTATCCATTAAACGTAACAGTTAAGAACCATACATGTAAGGCATATGTAATGGTTTATCTCATTTTTATTTACATATAGTTATTTTGAAATATGATATTCCCAACATAATTAATTCCGTCTGAGGTTTCAGGCGAGATGGAGTGGAAACGTGACATAATGAAAATGAAAAAGCAGGAGCAATTTCCACAATTTTACATTTATTAATACTACCGGTTTCGCTTTTCAGCATCATCAGGTACAAAAATATCAAGTGCGCTACGCTTATATAGGAAAGGTAGGAGGGGGTAGTGGGCGGGAAGGTGGGGGAAGGGGAAGGAGGGAGGGTGTACAGTCACGGAGATTGGGAAAATTGAGGATGGAGTTAGAGAGGAATATGACAAATACACTAATTGTTCTTAATGTCTTCCTCCAAGGGAATGGTGGGAAGGCCCCTGGTACCCTCTCTGCTGGGTTCCAACGCTCCAGTCGCTCGGTCCGGTCACCTACCCCTGGATGCCTCATGGTGTCGGCCGTCGAGGAGGATATGGGGGGGGGGGGCAACCGCATCCTGGGGGAAAGAGGGAGGGGAGGGGAGGACGAATGGCTAATGGAAGTCAATGGATAGGAGGGGTGAGCTGGTGTAGTATAGAAGTTTGTTGAGGAGGGGCTTATTACTCTTTTTCCTTATGTTAATTTCTATTTGTTCCAGGGTATCAAGTTTTCTTCCTTTGTCGGCTACGTGGAGAATCACAGGATCGAATTCGCAATCATCGCCCCAAATTTAACAGGTGTTTTGCTACCATGGATGTCTCATCACCGTTTTCTCCATGGTAGACATCCATGGTAGCAAAACACCTGTTAAATTCGGGCCATGATTGGGAATTTGATCCTGTGATTCTCCACGTAGCCAACAAAGGAAGAAAACTTGATACCCTGGAACAAATAGAAATTAACATAAGGAAAAAGAGTAATAAGCCCCTCCTCAACGAACTTCTATACTACACCAGCTCACCCCTCCTATCCATTGACTTCCATTAGCCATTCGTCCTCCCCTCCCATCCCTCTTTCCCCCAGGACGCGGTTGCCCCCCACCCCCCTATCCTCCTCGACGGCCGACACCATGAGGCATCCAGGGGTAGGTGACCGGACCGAGTGACTGGAGCATTGGAACCCAGCGGAGAGGGTACCAGGGGCTTTCCCACCATCCCCTTGGAGGAAGACATTAAGGACAATTAGTGTATTTGTCATACTCCTCTCTAACTCCATCCTCAATTTTCCCAAGCTCCGTGACTGTACACCCTCCCTCCTTCCCCTTCCCCCACCTTCCCGCCCACTACCCCCTCCTACCTTTCCTATATAAGCGTAGCGCACTTGATATTTTTGTACCTGATGATGCTGAAAAGCGAAACCGGTAGTATTGATAAATGTAAAATTGTGGAAATTGCTCCTGCTTTTTCATTTTCATAATAATTAATTCCAATGAATAACTATACATGGGTCATTCCACCTCAATTCAGCAAATTTATGCCCATTAGGGTAACAGATTTAGATGAAAATTTCTGCACTGGTCCATATTCACCTATAACTAAATATCCCAAGACTATTTTACGAAAAAAAATTGTTTTTTATGGGTGTTTTTATTTTTTCACTTTTTGCCAAAAAACATGCCTTTAATCATATAATTCCTTGTTTTGCCACCATATGGTCGAGAGAAATTATTTATGGCTTATTTTAAAGATAAGATTTTGTGTAAGACAGTGACTGTGTAAAATATTCATCCGATGCCCTTTCCTTTTATTGGTATATTTAAATGTTTATAAAATTATTAATTAACTAGAATTCTTCCAAAATTTTACTTTATAATCTAGACCAGGGGTACCAATTTACTAGCCACGAGGGCCACATTCCAAGTTCCGAATCGCCCCGCGGGCCGGATAGCAAATTTGCCGATGACTGAAGTATTCGATACTAATGTCTACTGAAGAATGCGGTAGCATATTTCTATTTCACAAACAGTTGAAGGCGACTTTGACGTGCAGTACAGTGCTGCAATGCTCCTAGCGGCGTGTCACAGAGTTAAACGAGTAAGAATCGCACGCTACTTGAAACGAGTGTGCAGACCGGATGAAAGACCTCTGCGGGCCGTATTTTGGAGACCCCTGATCTAGACACATTTACCTTACTATTAAAAAATTAAATTTAATGGCATCTCATAAATGTATCTTAAGAAGATATTTACACCTTTACATTTTTCTTCCACTCTGAATTCAAGCTCCTCTATTAGAAATGCATACTGCAGGCTTATTATACCAGTCTGGGGATGTGATAACTGTGCCAGATCATAGTAATATGACCCACAGCTTCCATTACAAACTATCAATGTCACCCATATTTTTTATTTATATTTTTATTAAAATGCTTTTGATGAACCTTGTGCGAGAGCTGTAATGAAGATTTGGATCACACAAGCAGCTAGTATCACTAACAAAAGCGTTTAAGTTTGATCGTGCCGTAATGATTAAGTAAGGTATTATTTATTTCTCTGCATTGATAAGATATTATTTAAATACATTGTTATCGTTTTATCTCTATATGTGATCCCATGGGTTAGAATGAGAATGAACTTTTTTCCAGAGACAGAAATCCTGCTTTCCCCATTTATTATTTTAACAAGCCATATATATTACAATTAATAATCCTGAAGGTTTCAATTCACATGTATGTATAATGCTTACATTAGTTTTAGTTCCCTTCATATCTTGCAAAGACAGTTTCGAGATAAAAAAGTTGTGATTTTTTTTGTCACTGAAGAGACAAAAACAGTTGAGTGCATTTGAAAAACATTAAAAATCTGAGTTTGAATAATATAAGATGTTAGTAAGATGAGCACAAAATGATAAGATAAGAATAATAGGCCTATGTAATATCTCTTAAATTTAACAAATTAATTCCCCTCTACCCCAGACACTGAATCTGGAGAGCAATCTCATCTCAGAACTACCCGAAGGTCTAATAGACATTAGCCCCACAAGCTTACTGCTAGTGAATCTCAGGAACAACAGTATTAAAAACTTCACTTCATTATCCTTGAAACCATTCATGAATACCACGGAATTCAGAATAAGTGGTAACTTATTGGGGTACTTCAGTGACGAGGAAGGAAATGAAACATCTACACTGCCGGAAGGAGTCTTAAACAATTTTGTTTACTTAAAATATCTGGACATATCAAATAATCAACTAGTCTGGCTGAGGAAAAATATTTTTCAGGTATGTAACATATGTTCTGTATATACTTACTAAATGATTTAAGCTAAATTACCCACTTAGCACAGACTTGACTTCAGTCATTTAATTATGTATCAACTACAATCTTTTCCAGCAACAAATTAATTTTATGCCAGCATCTAATTGAGAAGTAAAGAGTGGTAATTCAATGGGAAAAAACATATTAGCCATTAATTGCTCTTTCATTGTATAAACTTTGGCCCTATTAACTCCTTCATACATATATACTTACAAAAAATTCCCCACTATATACATCTCAAAATAGGTATTTTTCAGATTAGGTATTCAACAAAAATTCATTTTTCCACTCCTGGTATTTTTCACATCAGAGATGCAACCATAGGGATCCCCCCCCCCAAAGCCTCAGAGAAATTTTAAAAAATATTTCAAATTATTTCCTAGTTTTGACATGCAATAACTCTTCCTGGCCCTCCTTAAAGGCCTTTAACCACCTCAAACTTGTGAGTACAACAGATTAAAGTCCCTTTAAGCCTCACGAATTTTGTTTGTCTTCTCAACAGATATTTTCAGTTTTGCACAAAACTTACACTTTACTCGTATGTTGATTCCATTTTTTTTGTGACACGGTCAGCGCACAGAGGTTCACAATAACTGACGTCCTGCCACTTTCACAGCTTGGATAGCACTGACAATGGTATCATGGTAAAGTTTAGAGTTGACCCCATCAACTCCAAGTGTTTTGATCCCACTACAACAAATAGGATCGGCACACGAAATTCAATTGCATTACTTTCGGAACGCACCCTGTATATCATGGTGGGGCAAGCTGTCTAAGTGTCATTCAAACCTACATATTTCACATCTAACAAGGATTCACATGCACTACACTTAACTTCCATTATTTACAAGATTCTGATTTATGTATATCTGACCTGATGCTGTATCTATGCAAATTGAATGCATTGAATTTAAAAATTCATTCTGAAGACAGACTTCATTATAGCTTTAGTCTTTCTTTAACAAAAACATTCTACCACTATTTAAATCTATTCAAATTTATTTGTATTTTCAAAATTATGAGCAAAGTGGATGCTAGAATTGATTCCTAAAGACCGTAATTTGAGTGACCATGAAAAATTGGTTACTTTTATGTTATTTAAACAAAGTAACCTATTATGCATCTATGACATCTATATGCAACTGACTCCACTGACTATGTATATGAGATTTAATAAAAAAATTCTTTTCATTTTTCATGCTCTGCTGTTATATCTTTACAAATTTATAGGATACCACTGAATTGAAATGGCTGGATGTTCATGGAAATCACCTAATATCAATTCCACCATTTCCTCCATCCCTTACAATACTTGACCTATCTGTGAATAGGCTTCACACATTATCAATCGAAAATAATTTCAAAGGAATGGAAAACCTTAAACTTTTGAATCTGTCCCATAATTCCATGGAGGAATTTAATCTGTAGTAAGTATGATTGTATTTACCATGCTCATGAAATTTTTTGTATTTAGCCGCACTGGTAAAAAAAATACTAACACTTTCCAAGTTTAACTGGATAGCTGCTTTTTTTGGGTTTCCAACTGAGCGGAATGTTCCTGAGTAGCTAATGTTTTGCATTCAAACATCACCAAGGAAATCACATACCAAATGATGAGCATTGATGAACAAAACACCAGTCTCAAAACACCAGTCCCCACAAAACCCAGACTCTATATAGATGTGTATTGGCAAAAACTTCATTCCCCAGTTGAAACTATTTTCACCAGATTCAATACCATACTTAAACTATAAATTTATTGGCAATGTTTCTACCATATTTCACTCAACATTTTTTTCAATTATTAAACCTAAACATTTCAGCAAGTGGGAGGAATTACCAGTCCTGGATCGATTGGAGCTGCAATATAACAACTTATCATCGGTTGGGCCACTTAAAAGAGAAATAGGAACCTGGGATATAACATATCTTGACCTATCACACAATAATTTGACACTCATTGAAGACAGAAACAAAGGTAATTACTCTTGGATCTCCAATACCCTCTTCTAATAAATGTTCAAGCTAACCCTTAACGGCATCCAATAAAATATAAATTTAACATTAAAATCTTTAGACTAAGATACATTCCACATTATAGCAAACCATTGCATAGGTTTTTGGGTATCATCCATGGTAATGATAGTGTTTCTCCTACTCAGCTCTAAACAACCTCAAGGCAGGTTGAGGTGGTGATGACTTCAAAAAAGAAGGTACATATGCAGTGGTGCCGACTCCATGGGGCCTGAGGGGGCCCGAGCCCCCTCAAAAATTCTTTATGGGTTTGAGGAAAAATCAGCTTGTTGATTTTCCCTAGAGTGTCCAGATATCGAGTTTTGAGTTTTCAGGGTTCTAATGTTGATCATATGACTCTTCTACAATGCTTAAAAAAGTGACACACACAAAGTGAGATGCTGTAATTAATTTAAATTTGCTCCCTCTAAGTAGCTCCGACCTAAATGTGAGTGATTTAGGGAGGAAAATGCAACAGCCCAACAGAAAACTCAAGGTTAAGCAATTTCAGAATACAAGCCACTCCTCAGTGCATTACAAATTACTGCATGCAGATATTAAAACCAAATTGAATTTCAAATCACATCCACTTCATATCCTTCCCTCTAGAGGATATAACACTGAAATGTTACCTGCCAAAATTTTTCTAGCTACTTAAAATTAAAACTGAAGTTGATGCATCATACAACTCTTTTTCCACAATAAACTAAACCCAAACAAACACTCTACAAATTAATTTTTCTTTCATTAGGACACCCAGAAAAGGACCTTCTCCCAATGACAACTTCACCAGATAGAGGTGGCTACCAACTTAACGACACAGCAAGGATATCACCACTATCTCACATGAGAAAACTTGAGACACTGATTATATCCAACAACAATATCAGCAGTATTTTTCTTGACTGGAAGTGGTACATGGAAGACTTGAAGGTAAATCATTTTCTAATTATCCGTATACTGTTTTAAGATTTATAAGCATAGTTACAGGAGTTACCCATTTTACTATAAATGGAAGGCATATGAAGAGAACAAAGTACATAATTGGATGGGACAAGGGAGATAAGCTGTATCATACACTTAGTATAAAAATAAAGGGGATTTTACAGCATTTCCTGGCAGTAGTTGTCATTTATGGTATTTAAACGCATTGAATCATTCTTGGAAAATCCTCTTCCAAGATCTACAAAGAAGGTATCAGTCTTCTTCTCTCATGCTGTTTGGCACCTTTGAGATTTCAATTACTTCCTTAATTATCCGAGGACAGAACTTCATTTCTTAAGATACAACCCTTATTGCTTTGTAAAATAGTTTTTCATGACCAGTTCACTTCAGACATGTTCAGTCCACACTATCGCAGTAAATATGTATTGAAACTTTTTTTGTCCTTTGTGCCTTTAATGATTTCAAGAAAGGGATTCTCTCCTATCAACTCTGTACCAACAAACATGACCCCATGTTAACTCATCCATATTGAGGGTATGGAAATCACTCTTTGGGTCCTGGTAAGACATTCTCTATCTTGGTCACACATGTCAATTCAAAGAGTACAAAGTGGTCCATGGAGTAACCCAGAAATCTGATTATTGTAAGCGCAGTGATCCGCAATGCCAAAGGTCCATGGTTTCCATCCTAGTGCAAAGAAATTTTCCATGGTAATTAATCTCAATTTCACTACCATTTATGTTAAATCCTCCTCTTTGATAAATGTCTAAATCTTGTCTCTGTATTTTAGTTTCTAGACCTCCGTGGAAATCATCTAGTGAGGCTGATGGCTTCAGATCTACTATATGCCTCTCGCTCAATCCAAATCGATGCCAGAGATAATGATATTGAATCAGTAATTATTCCAAAAAATTTTACTAAAAAACCAGATTTGATACTCTGCAGCGATGAGGAAATCCATAAGGAGCCAAGAGAGAAGCCACCGAAGAATAATAATTCCAAGGTCACGGGCCATTTTAAGATCAAGGAACACAAATACAAGAAATTTGACTTGAAAATAGCATCTCCAAGAATCCAAAATATTAATACAAGTTTTAGGACAACAAAAAACACAAATACCAGAGGAATACTAAATTATATTCCTTTTCAAAAGAATAATTTCAGCAAAAACTTGAATAGTATGGCTTATTATGTCCCTGAAAACTATGAATACAACACTGAGTATGTACATAAAAGAATTGCTACATCCACTCCCTTCAAGACAGATGTGCAATTAATTCTTGATGGAAACCCAATAGTTTGTGACTGTCACATATTCACACTAATGAAGTACATTGCTGGAGAAGTTGTTCTAAGGCATAAAATATTCCATGGTGCAATAATAACAGCATTGAAAGGAAGGCACATCAAATGTGCAAAGCCAAACTCTGTAGCTGGCAAACCACTTGATAAAGCAGAGGAATGGATACATCACTTATTACCTCTGCTTCCTCTTTGCAAAATGACATATGCATAACATGAATGAAAACTGGAAGGCAGTCATCTCAACAACAAAAAACGTAACCCAGGAGAACTCAGGCATGGGGGAGAGACCAAAGTAATATATTTTTGTCGTAATTCTGAAGATATATAATATATAAGATATATTTATTATTATTTATTATTTTCCTTCAAAATGTTAATTTGAGCTACTGTATAAATTTTGAAAATACAGTTGAGGACCTCAAATCCGGAAAGCTTGGGACGAAAGGGTTTGAGGATTTCTGGTCTTCACAGTATATTGTGTTAATTACAGTGCAACCTCGATATAACGACACCCCACGGTGCACTAATAAACACTCGCTATAGCGAATTGTCGCTTTACAAGAGGTGGAGCAAATAATAGCCAATATACCTGTTGCGAACACATATACAGGAACAGGAGTGGTCGGCGACAGATAAACATCTATCTGATAAACGTAAGCATAAATCCAGACGAAAGGCGATGTTTTTTTGCATCACTAAATTTCTTTACTCAAATAACGACTAACTATTCAAACAATTTATAAGCGCCGCACTGAATAAAAATCATGCAAAGCATTGTTTCGTCAATCATTATATTTATCGAACGACAGTTTACCACATAAATTTGAGACTGAGCACTCCATTAACTTCATTTCTAACAGATCGCTAGCAATTACAGAGGTTAAGGAGTCTTGATGAAAGTCTTCCGGCGGTGAAACCCTCGCTATGGCGAGAGCCAACACCGAAAGGGTCTCGTAAAAACGAATTTTTAACACGCTTATTATAGGGTCAATTGACGGTGCATCGGCTATCTCTCGTAATAGCGGGGGTGTCACTGTAGCCCGTACTCGCTTTAACGAGGTTCCACTGTATGTAATTAATTTATAAATGCGTTCAGGCTCTAGTGCTTGATAGGTATTTGAGATCCCTACATGTCCCTGCCTAGGTTGTTAGGGTATGTTCATAATATGTGCTAAGTTCCTTCTTGTCCCAGAACATGGTTCGGAGAGTGGTGCCACAAGGTGGCAAGTCGATACACTACACAGAGGAATTTTCAAACGTTACAGATTTCTGTTTTTCCGGGTTTCTGGATTCCAGATTTGAGGTCTTCAACTGTAACATTTAGTGAACAATGTATGGGGCACATTTAGGTGGAAATGGTAGGTCAATGTGAAATGTATTGCTCATTTCATAGTGGCTACCTAAAATCAGAATGCCATTACTTATAGAACAATGCATTTGCTGCACGCATAGCATTCATTGCTGAGGCAGAGTTTCAGAGGAAGAAAATTGATCAAATTTTTTATTCAAAAATGATTTATAATTCCACATAAGGATATTAATTTTTGTAATACCTATCTTTATGAAAATGAATAATTGAAAAAATAATGCTTATATTTGATGCACATGCCCATTATTATCAATTTATATGCATATGTATTAGATATGTGGAATTACTAAGCATGCACTAAGCATGAATTAAATACTATGCAAATTATGTTTCAAAAGTATTTTGCTTATGCTAATTTTTAAAACCAAAAATACAATTTAAGAAAATATGAACTTAAAGTTGATTACAAAAAAGACAATGATGCCTATTTACTTAGCAAGGGTTGAAGATAATAGGATAGTTTCCTTCATCAAAGAAAACGAAAGGTATTGATTGCTATTTGTTACCCACCATTAGGGTATTCATATTCATTATACAAATAATAGTTTCTATACAACTGGATAGGAGTTTTACATCATCTGAGATTACCAATGCATGCATGAGGCACAGAGCTCAGGGAAACATGTCTTAATAATCACCTATTAAAACTGCCTATGGTTGGAAAGTTTCCTTCGTTTGATAAGGTATTAATATTCCTTGTTTAAGCCAAGCGCTACCTGCTGGCAGGGTACTCTGCTACCTGCTAGCATCCTACGTCGTACCAGGGCTCAAAGCCTCGCCCCAAGGTCACCTCACGGCAGCGGGAACCAGAACGACGTCACGTGGAGTTTTCCCAGCATTCATACTTATCCGTCGCATTTTCGTGCGCATGAAAATTTTCACTTTTTATTTAATCGCAAAAATAGATATCATTTAAATATCTAAAAGTGTGAATTACGTACTCCAGGAGTAATAATCTTTCGATTTAGGCAATAAAAAAATAATAGGAAACCACCCTATTGTGCAAAGACCAGGTAGTCTGCACCCAAACAAGTCTAGTCCCAATTGGAGGAAAAGATTACTGATGGAATATCATCTGTGACAGAGCTCCAAAAAGGAAAGGTAAAACCAGAGAATGGAAAGAAATTGCATTTTACTCTGTGGGTGGGGTAAGTTTTTTCAACTTCCAACAGACTCTCTCTCAAGCTAACTCCATCCTTGGAAATGATGCATTGCCATTGAAATCAATTGAGATAATTATAAAGCTGTATGGAAGATATTGGTAGGTTCAAATTCCACCTCCAAAAAAGAAGAAAGCTGTGGGATGTTGATATCATAGGACCATTGATTAAATATCACAAGCGGAAAAAGTAATATACTGAGGATTATAAACAGAAAAATGGGGACGAGGGCAAATGACTAATTGGGTGGAGATTAGTTTGGTTTCAAAAAATGAAAGTCAAATTGAGATACAATAGCAGTAATGAGGTTCATCCTGGAGAGGAACCTTGAATATAACCAGGATGTGTATGCCTGCTCCTTGGATTTTGAAAAACTTCCAATAGAGTGAACTGGGTAAATTGAGCATTCTTAAGAAAATACCTAGGTTTGGATTTGAGGGATAGGCAACACATTTGTAATTTGCTTATGGCCCAGACTGTACTAAATTAGGGTAGCAGACAGAGAATCAAGGTGGGTAAGCATCGGCCAAGTATTGAGGTAATGCTGTCCATCACCTCTATTCGTTGGCAGATTTAGGGGGGGATGGCACACTCCCCCCCAGATGCTTAGAAATGTAGACAAAATTTTTAATACTGTTATCATTACGTTCACTTTGTTTTGTATATTACGGAGCCGCAATCATTTAATATCATATAAAAATGAAGAGAATACTTAGTACGGTAATTGTTGCAATTTTTTCAAATCTCAAGTATGAGAACATTGTTTGCATATCACACCCCTGTGCCACCCCCAGAAAAAAATCCTGGATCCGCCCATGCCTCCATTGGTTTATATAAATTTTATAATACTTGCACTTAATTGTACTATAATTAAGCTGAGCTAGGACAAGTTTAATGAACAAGAGAATAATGCGTGCAAACATACTATCTTCTTCAATTTCAATTTGCTTAACCCATTCAATGCGGGCCTGATTTTCATGAACTTCGTCAGAATTGGCCGATAAAATAATAAAGAATAAGCTCTTATAAAAAATTTTTTTTTAAAAACCAGCGTTTATATTTAGATTACAGGGGATGAGCAACGTTTATATATGACACAAAGCAAAAAAACTCAGTGACCCCGAAAAACCAAAAGTGACGTATTAAAAAAGTCACTATATTTATTACTACGAATCTGCAGGCGCTCGAAGGGAAGAAAATTTTTTTGACGATTTTCGAAAAAAATCTAAGTGCCGAAAAATTTCAGTCCAGAGTCTGGACCTGGGACGACGGAATTCCGACGAAATTTTTCAAAGTCCGAAGCCGGACCTGAGACGACGGAGGGACTTTGAAAAATTTTCAAAAGCGGGGGTCTCGCCGAGTAAAGCAAGACGAATCCCCCAAGCTAGGGCTGAGTCGATGGGAAATTTTATGGTGGATAACTTTTACTGTGGTCGCAAAACACGAAAATCGACCATTTGGAACTTCTTTGATCAAAAACATGTTTTGGGGGGCTATAGGTTGACTGGGGGGTGGTTAAAGGGGGGTTGGAGAGAAAAAGTTATATTTTCATGTATTGTCATCGGAAATGAAGAAGTGTGCAAAATTTCAGCGTTTTTGCTTCACAGGAAGTGAGTCAAATTTCAGTTACAAGATTTGTACCAGACAAACAGACAGGTTGGTGAGTTGATATAAAGACTGTAAAAATATAGAGTGGTTTTCACGCCATAACTTCCGTTCAAATGCTGCTATTTTCAAACAGCGCACACAGGTCAAAAGAGGAAAGTGTGCTGAAGGCCATGCATACAATCGGAAGACTCGGAAGTGGATATTAGTCACGTACAGACGCGGAGAAAGGCCCCCCTTTTTGGTTGGCAGGACTATGTCAATTGACGTGCTCCGCACTGAATGTGTTCATAACCTTTGTAGTTAAATGTGTTTTTTGACCATCATAACTCTTTTAATTTTCAATTACTTTTAACCTCAACTGTATATTGTCTCTTACATAACAAAAGGTTAAAAAAAATTGTAACTTAGTTGAAAATGTTGTGTTGATGATGTCAAACACATATTTTCGGATACCTTTTTAAGGTATACAAAAGATAGCACAGCATTATGAACATTATAATTTAGCTGAAATACCATTTTTTGTAACATGAGCCAAACAATTGGTTTACCCAGCTAGGTCCATAAAAAACAGGCACTTTTTTTCTTGCAACACTTATAATGAAAGGTTAAAGCCAAAACTATAGCTTGAAAAATCGATTGGGCCTACGTCTAACAATAAACAATTGTTAGAATGAAAAACAATAAATATTAGGGAGAGAAAACGATATTTTAGAGTTGTAAAAATAAGTACAATTGGCCTATTCATAACAGTGGATGATCCTATGACATGTGTACTGACGATGGTAAGACAGGCATGGGATAAGTTGGAAGCTGTAGTCAAAGCGAGGGATGTGATGTTTAACCCTTTTACTGCCCCCAGGCCGATATATCGGCCCTCCTTGGTTGAGCGAAAACTGACACAGGGCCGATTTATCGGCCCGAATTATTTCCCTTTTGTGATTGTGGCCTTTTCAATGGCTGTAATTTATGTAAACCCCCATAACCTATCTATGGTAATAAGATATAAATATATCTTAAGAATTGTGAAAAAATCTGGACGTATTAAATAAAATTAAGTAGCTGAAAAATTTTTAAATCTGAAATGTTGCTAATTCCAGAAAATAGCCTTGGCAGTCTTCGTACATCCCAACTGAAATGGGCTAGCATTAAAAGGGTTAAATCGATTTCCGGATGATCGCAGGTATGGATTAGCCAGTCAGCATGAGGGCTGCATGTTCAAGTGGATGCATTAGGCAATCATTTTGAGGCATATGGCAAGAAAATTAATTACAAGAAGCCCAAAGTTCTTGTGGTCTTGTAAACCATCACAAGCAAGGAATGTGAGGCTCAAGATAAAAGTAGGTGGACAAAAACTTTAACAGATTGAGCGTTTCAACTATTTTGGCAGCACATTAAGGAAAACGTATACAGCACAGGGACGCCGACTTACAAAAAATGTTGGGGATCTTGCTCCGGGAAATTTTATAAGTAGTGAATTTTAAGTTTTTTAAGCATTTTAGTCATTTGTCATTTGATTAAAATTAGAACCCTGATAACTCGAATCTCGATACCTGGACACTCCGGGGAAAATCGACAAGCCTGACACATTTTTTCCTCACACCCATAACAAATTTTTGAGGGGGCTCGGGCCCTCTCAAGCCCCATGGAGTCGGCGCCACTGATACAGCAGTAAGAACATCAGAAATTGCATTAGAAAAGGAGGCATTCATGAATAGGAAGGAGCTGATGAGAAGAACATTACACGAGAGTTTAAAGGAAATGCTAGAGAAGAGTGACCTGGAAGGTAGCTTCTTACAGAGAGAAAAGACTGGAGGCAATTAAGACGTGAGTCTAGAGAAGAATGGAAAACGTGAAGTGGAAAGAGAGGTGGGATGATGACATGCTAAACATGGCGGGTGAGGAGAGGCAGCTTTTAGATGAGATAGAGAGGAGTCAGGGGGTATGGATGAAGCGAGTACTGAGCAGGGAGGGGACACTGAAAACGGTGTTAAATGGTATAATGTTCAGTTAACAAGGGAGAGGAAGGAAGGGAATGGGATTTTATATAGATTGAAAGGGAGTAAGCCTTATTGTGAATAAAAGAGGC
Organism: Ischnura elegans; assembly: GCF_921293095.1. NCBI lineage: Eukaryota > Metazoa > Arthropoda > Insecta > Odonata > Coenagrionidae > Ischnura > Ischnura elegans. Next base: position 56,775,197 of record NC_060253.1, read on the forward strand.
AAGTCCATGAAGGGAGGGAAGTCTGCCAGAATGTTTCATAAATACTCCATGCACTCCACCTTAATCGTAGAATACTTAAATAAATAGTATTTACCCTGGGTTGAAATCAACACATTTCCATCCTAAGCAAAGCACAACAGCTACAGAACATTGGCCTTAAAATTTGGTGAATAACTGTGTGCAACAAATGAATTTTTTTCACACACATGAGAGCATAGATATCATTTAGGAGAGTCCAAAGATAGCAGACACCACTATGATGACCAAACCAGACCAAAGATGGCAGAAACTTCAATTTCAAACAAGCATGAACAAGTGCTAGCAATAGGAGAGGAAAAGAAAAACAAGATTGAAACCTCTAGAAGAAGATGTAACACCTTGATAAAAGGAATGCTCTGATAAAATACATATGACATCAGGGATGCCAACTTACAAAATTTATTGGGGGGGCCCAAAACGGGGATCTTGCCACAGGAAATTTTATAAGTAGCGAGTTCTAAGTTTTTCAAGCACTTAGAAGAGTCATATGATCAACATAAGAACCGTGATAGCTCGACTCTCGATATCTGGACACTCCGAGGAAAATTGACAAGCCTGACACATTTTTTCCTCACACCTATAACAAATTTTGGAGGGGGCTCAGGCCCCCTCAGGCCCCATGGAGTCGGCTCCACTGTATGACATACACAACAAAAGATGTGAAAGAGAAAAAATACTTGGACGTGAAAAGATAAGCTATTGGGAGAATGGAAGTGAGACCTAAATCAAATCTATAGGAATCATGTTGACCAGTGATTATAATGATATATCACATATTTTTGCCAATTCTGCATGAATTTATGGGGAAAATATTTTACCTCAGCAATCAATGTGCAGTTCAAGGACTTTCAAGAAACTACATTTCATTAGAAGTGAGGTAACTTTTTGAGGTGGATAGCAGTCCTCTGTGAATATACTGAGTCAAAGGGCACTGCTAATTTATTCAGATCGGAGGTAGATTGGCCAATAAGACTTTTCAAACCCTTTCACCGCCTAATAAAATGGTCAATAATGAAAAAAGGAATAATTTCTGAGAGTGTGAACGGTCAAGGTTAGGAATTTTCCATTGACACAATAGATCAAAAAGAAGAAAAATGTGCTTGCCTTTATGTCTTAGAAAAGAAAGTGAAAAATGTCTTTTCAATCAACCTAAATATACATGAGTAATCGGTCATAAATAAATAGCTTCACTCTCATGATTTTCCTGTCGCATTCAGTGACATAAACTAACCAAGTTATGTATACAAGATAACCCGGAAGGTGGAACAACCCTCGGCTCGACGTCAAAACAAAAAAACGAAGGTTGCACAAAGATGCACCTGGTATTCATTACATAATTTCCGCACAGATAAAAAGGTTTTCCACTAAAGTTGGTTTTGGAGAAACACATTCTGTTTTGGGGCGGCCGGACATAATCGTTAATTCAAATCTGACATGAACTACCACATGGCAACCTGTTACCGTAGCTATCCATTGTAATAGTATATTTATACATCGGGTCGATAAAAAACCCTTTATATAGTTGTATATTGATTACAAGTACTTTATGTAAAAAAATACTCATCAAAAGGAACATTGAGACCTTCAAAATAAAAATATCATAGTAATATTGACAAAAGAATAGGACAAATTTTAAATAAGAATACAGATATGACATAATAAAAAAAGGCGCAAACAGTCAAGAAACATTACTTTTCTTACATCTTTTGAAGGTGCTTAAAGAGGAAGCAAAATAAGTTTATGTCCCTTGAGATTTCACCTTGTGAGTGACTCAACTACTTCCCATTAGTACAAATAAAATTCATGGATATAAAGTAAAATTATAAAAATGTGCACAGTAAACTATGAAGGTGCGAGTAGACACTACATGACACTTTGTCACCTTGGCTGAAAACGTCAAATTGACCTCGTACAATTGAAACGTGTGCATAACAATTAAAGTTTTTCTTACCTTAATGTATCGATGTAATTGATCCATCGTACATATAAATACACGGAAATAGTAACTGCACAGTAAAAACTTCCGGAGGAAATGAAAAAATTACACTTTACGAAGATGATTCATATCGGCAGCCCATTTGAATTTGATTTTACCGCTTCTCTAAGACACGAGTTTTTTTCAACACTCACAGCTGAGGGATTTGATTCAGTACGGAAAGATAAATTCAATAATGCATGTAATTGCCATAAAAATCAAAATAAAAAATCACTGTGATAGCTAATTGGCTAAAGTTATTTAGTAAAGTTCCCAAACTTTACACGCACACTCGCTCTTGGAGTAAACATGGCGGATGAAGGGTTTCCTTATTTGACCTTCATATTTTTTCTCGCTGCCGCGCTGCTGCCACCTGTGTGGGAAGTTGACACTACTCAGTGCGTTTCGTGCAATTCGTGACACGTTTGTTTACACCAGCAGTTGGATTTGGAGCACAATAAAGGAAGGGTGTCGCTGGTGCGTGTAAGCTTTTGTTTTCATTTGTGAGTGCGAGCTTTTGGAATTTATTTGGATAGTTGGACTAAATGAGCGTTACCTGGATATCGTGTTTTGTTCGGTAATCCTAATAATTTAAAGTGTGGCTCACGACTGCTTGCGTTTGGGAGAAAATCCACTCTTGTCCTCATTGTGATAAAACTCCCGGTGACTTGTGGACCTGTCTGACCTGAAGTTGCCTGGTGGTGCGGATAGCGGTGAGTGTGCATCATCAGCGAAGAAATAAATTTACTTGTGTTGGATATCTTTAAGGTTTTAGCAGACCCTGCTGCCTGAAATTCGGGAGGTGATCGGTAGCTTGGTAAACTCACGCATGAGACTCGCCTGAAATGTTTTTTTTTAATATTTTGCATCGCTGTTGTTGGAATGCTTTTGTACTTCTCGTCCCAGCCTTGCCATGGTAATTTTTTTTATTACTTCAAATCAAATTCAACCCAGGGAGGGTGGGCAGATGAGGACTAAGCATCCTTGACAATTCGGTTGATAGTCACCTTGATGAAATGGTAGCTATGTATTTTATTAGGCATTTGTTAATCTCTCGGATTATGTGTTATATTTGCTGTATTTTCACTGTTTGTTAGCTCGTTGAATTGGAACCATTGGTCGAAAATTGGCGTGGTCGAAGGTTATCGGTAATTGGATTACTTTAGATAATATGCTTCTAGTTTTTCGCTCTTTTCAAAAATGCAAGTGAGTTGAATGGTGGAGGCTCATAATTTTTGGAAGTCCATTGCAGGATTTGAAGTAAAGATACCTTGAAATTTTCCACTTAAATATTTATGTAAAAATGATTCTATGTTTCACTGCACTGCATCAGTCTTGATCATACTGTAGTGCGGAGAAACATATTGATTCAATTTCAAATAAATACTTATTTATGTGAAAAAGTGCAAGGTATCTTTACTTCCTATTCAAAGATGCAAGTATTTGCATGATAATGCTGCACTCACCCGAGACATGGGTGATATTGTGATCTGCATGTAGCCGCGTTGGAGAGACAAAAGTTTACTGATGTCTGGTTGAGATTTTTTGTTCTGTTTCCTATGGTTTCCGTCCGTGACTCTGAGGAGTGAAAACTCGTTCCACGAATTCCCTCCCCCTGAGCCATGACATTTCAAACGCCACAATTATGCTCTTTAACGGAATCGCTTTCCGCAGTTTTTAAAGTTCCGTTTTCCTAGCGACCACCTGGTTTAGCGAGATTGCACGTAAGTGAGTTGACCGTGTTGTCGACCCACTCGTGCGTTCAAGGAAATTTTTGGATCATTGCCGCGCGATTGTCGAACAAAAACTCCGAATCCGAGAATAACTTTACGAACCTGTTATGTATTTTGCCCCCTCCTCGTGGAGATCGCCTCTTTGCCTCTCCTAGTTCACTTTCTTTCGTATTCATACGCAATCAGCTGGGTGGGCTGCGATTGCCGTTTCGAGGATGCTATGTTTAAACCTCGAAGTCATTGATATATTTCAGGGGTACCTACTTTTTCTCCTAACGGGGAAAATTAGCTGTTACATCCATTTATTTGAAATTTGGTTCCCTTTTTTCAAGCTAATGTCAATAGAATTTTTGAAGTAGTAATTACCCTATCCATTCGTAAGATGAGATGATCCTTTCACTCGTAATGTGTATCGCCTTCAGTGTATGAAGCATATCTGGAAAAATTCCGCCTTATTCTTTATGAGGACCGTTTTCTATCGTTAGTAATATTACTTGCTTTGCTGCTGCACAATACTATTTAGTATTGTGCAGCAGCCCTGGGGAGCCGTTATTGCTTCTATGTATACGACGAGAGTGATACTCATCCGATGTATAAGATTGTCGATTTGCACATATATAAACTTGCATTCTAATTATCGGTTTCATTAAATTTCACTCTTCGGCGACCCCGTCTTTTTCGGTTTGTTTACATTACTGTATCAATATAGTTTTTCCTGTGGATCCTTAACGAAAGAATATATATATATGAAGTAATGTAAATAAAATAATACAAATTAATGTTCTCCAATGTCTCCTTTAATTCGTAATGGAGAAGTTTTCCTTGCCCTGAGTCGTTCATGGTCAATTCATCGAATGGGTTCATTATTGTACTTATGTTAACACATTGACACTCATTTTGTTCTAGTTAAAACGCTATAATTTTTCGATTTTCGCTTATGACAACTCCATTATTATAGGTTTTGAAAGGAAAAAAAATATTTGGCGTTATCTTATCGGTGTTGTCAGTCACTATACCCCGTCATATGTACTGAAAACCGTGGAGGTAACTGGCTGTTAACTACTCTAACTTTAGATAGTCAACAGTCGCAAATACGATTTGCTTACCTAGATACAGTCTGTTTAATTAGCTGGTTTTATATTTCTAATTGCTAACTAGGGTGAGCTCAAAAATCCCTCGTTAAAATAAGCTTTTACTGCTGGCGAGTGACTTGGTAAGTTATTATTCTTGTTCCGCCGTTTTAATAATGTAGGAAACTAACATTTCTATAGGTGTAGTCTTATACACTCAACCTCCAACTCTCTACAGAAAAGACAATTTATATTTTTCTTTATAAGAAATATTTTGAACTACGCAAATCACGCTTTCTTTTATGTGTCCGGTGAAAATCTTTGAATTATACATTTCGCTCAAAGCATCAGGGGTCCTAAATCGGCGCCCGAATGTTATTTATGCATGTTTTCTCAAATTTTCAGCGTTTGGCATTTACTACCAAAGTGCCCATTTCTGTATCACACATCACTCGTTAAGTTCTCTGCTCATCTTGTTTTGAAGGCGTTCACTCCTCCAGACCCCAGATTTTCAGTGCCTTCAGGCTAATCAGTTTGAAGATTCAATTACATTAATCATTACTGGCAACAGAAATGAAATAGCTAAACGTTTCAACACACTTAGCACTTATATCATGCCCAGTTCCGTCTAAATTCTCAGAGGCAGTCGCCGCAGGGGAGAAATTTCGTGGGAGGAGGAGCTGGACTGGGTCATGTGTTGTGCTGAGGTTGAATATTTAGATTTTTATTGCACGTACAGTTGAATGATTGGCGTCCTACACATCCCCCGCACGCCTGTTTTAACGGATTACTGAGTAGCATATTGGTGTTGAAGAGCATTGACTTATTTATGTTTGAAGTCACTTGTTGCATGCATCAATCCGTTGTTTAGTTCTTTCCCACCATTAATGTTCGAGGTTGTCACGAGAAATGATGGAGTCGCTTCGATTGCGATGATTGATCCTCCTCACCTCCCCAACACGTTCGCTCGCCGGTGTGTTTACTGTCCGTGCGATGAAGAAACAAGTGAGTCATGTGCTTCTGCTAAGTAACCGGACCCATCTCGTCACGTGAAAATCATGCATCCGCGGAGGCTCAGAGAATGGCTGGGGAAGACCCAAACTTGGACGATTCACTCGGCAGCCTGTCTCGGCGATGTGATGTACATTCTACTGTAGACATAGAAATTTTCACGTATTGTTTCCGTAATTTATGGTGGTACCTGAATTGTCGGGTGCCTAGCTTTAATTGGATTAATTTTTTTACAAAATTTCATATCCTACCTTATGTATTTCACAAAAAAGACCTAAGTCCAATAGAAACGGTATATTTTTCTTGTTTTTTTTAAAAGGTGTATCCGTCCCAGTACCATGTAGCATCTGGTTCTAAATAGTATATTATGTTAGTATTACTCTTTTGTCATTGCCACAATTATAGCACATTTTTTCAGGTATAGTATTTTTTATGACCGTTCCGATATGAAAGGTTTTTTTATTTCAAAATGTTCCATTATCGTATGATTGAGCGAATATTACGAAGACTGCGACCAAATGTCCTTCGCATGAGGCCCTCGTGTAAAATAATGAGTATGCGAATTGTTAATAAAGGCCTGTTTGCACGATACATTAACACGTACGAGTTAATGTCTGTTTGCGTGAATGATTTTTGTGGACCGGAACGAAACATGTGCGAATGCATGAACCAAATTAGAACAGGTTCTATTTTCTGTTCATGCATTCACACAAGTTTGGTGATTACACGGTGCATTTTCGTGTTCATTCACGCGTTCATTCATTTAGACCAGTGGTTCCCAACCGGCGTGCCGCGGCACTAACATAAGAGGTGCCGTGAGATCTTTTGAGGGTGCCGCCAAAATTTCACATTACATATTTGTATCGTAATACTATTTTTTTATTTAGGCAGAATCAGTGTAAACAGTATTCTTATATCATCTAGGACTAGGTATAAGGTGTTGTTGCATGCAAACTCTCGAAATGAAACAAATAAATAAATAATAATAAAAAAGCTACGGAGATTTTAAATATCTATTTCCTTATAAGGGTGCCGGGAACTTTTGAAAGGCTTTCCAAGGGTGCCTCAAACAAGAAAAGGTTGGGAACCACTGATTTAGACTTTAAATCGTAAGGGTTAATTTACCGTTTAAATAGGCCTTAACAAGCGCCTGATAACAGAGGTACCCTAAAATCCCCCCATAAATGGTGGCGCCTTTTTGCCCACCAAAAATAAACTATCCCGTTGCTACCCCCGTTCTCTCCTTAAGCCTTAATCACACGGTCATTTCTTCCGTTCATTTAGATGGACATCTCCAGCGATGGCGGAAAGGATGACTGTCTCTTTCGAACGCTTTCCGCGATGTCTCCAGGGATAGAAATCTTATCCCTTTTTCCATCACTTGGCACGTCCCTTTTTACGTCGCTGGCATCATCCCTCAGCTAATCACTCCGCTAACAGCGATTGGAACACAACGCTCAGCTTTTCATTGAATTGCCTTTGTAAATAAGGAAAAGGACGGAAAAGGCGTTGGAAATGACCGTGAAAATTATGGGTGGAGCGATGACTATTTTGAAAGCTTAGCGCTGGAGTTATCATTCTGAGCACGAATATTTCAAAAGAGGATCCTCAATACGGCCTCGAAATGTGTTGTCGCCCACCGCACATTCAAATGAGTTTACAGAAGTCGCCACTCGCGTCGTTGACGGACAAATTGATCCGAGTTTCACAGGGAAATAAGGTATAGTTAGGGACATCAACCGAAAGTTATAAACATGATGATGTGATCTGTCAAATTCATTACTTTTCAATGCTATTCCTCGCAATAACAAACATTATCCTGCAAAACATTGGAAAAAAGTGGATCGCATTGCACTCATCCCAGCCCCGCGGACATTTTTGAAACCCGATTTAAATGCGACCGTAGATGTAACAGAAATCAGCCTTCCATGGGATGGAATGGGGCCTCCTCTATACAGTCCCCCAGGAGCGGATCCAGGATTTCTTTCTGGGGAGGGCCACAAGCAAGGCCGTATCCAGGATTTTGTTCTGGGGGGATACCTCCTAATACAAAACGAACGCAATGATATTGGGACCGTATGAAAAATATTGCATACCCAGACCCTTCAAGATATTGCATATTTTTAAGAGTCTGGGCATGCCCCCGTGCCCCCCTCCTAGATCCGCCTATGCAGTCCCCTTGATTCTGAGGTACGGAAAAAATGATGGCGTTTTTCAGGGTTTAGGCTCAGAACAGTATCATAACGCCATTGATAAAAGTTTGACGGCTTGACCAACTGAGAGCCGGTTTTCGTAAGTACGTTAATCGAATAATCATTGCCACGACACGCTACGTCTATAAATAACTGTAAACAGAAGTTTGAATTTTGTGTTTTTGTTGTTTCTATTTAGTTAATATTCGTTAAGTTTTTTCAAATCCCCCAGATTTTTTTCTCCTCCCCCTCCCCCCCCCCCCAAAGTATTCTCAATTTCGCTAATCGTGCCATACATTTCCCCTTTGTGCGCCCCTGTCAGAAACGACTTCGGTGTGTGCCTCTGGTTTTCGATCATGGGAGTTGGTCATAAACGGAAGTATCGTGGAAGGGTTTCGTGGGATACTTTCCCCGTCGTTTTCTCAGCCTTTCGTTTTCTTTCCCGAGGACAAATCTCAAATTTCTCTCGCCTTCGGAATTTTCTTACGGCTCATAATCTCTAATTTTTCTCCCACGGTTCCCTTATTTCTTCTGCGATCCCGTATACCTAATACCCGTTCACCTTGCGGCGTCTTTACCTCCACGGTAATAAGCATTTGAAATTTCCGTAGGAATGAAGTCGGGTGTAACCAATCGAATGACATGATTGTGTAGCAATAATTTTTTTTTTAATTTATGCACAAAGATTGATATAATCCTTTGCTATTTAGCATTTTTATCGTGATATCATCCTATTGTTGGTATATTAACGTAGCATGCTAACATCCTCCTTGCTGACTTCTCGAAATCATGGATGATCAGAAATTTTGAGGAAATGGGATCGAAGCCCAAATAAAGCCGATGGGGGTTGACTTTGGTGAATGTATAAGTTTTCTTGGATATTGCATTTATATTTTAACATTATATTTTTTTATTTGTATTTTTTGATACATTATTTTTTACTAAATGTTTTGTTGACTGAAATGTAGGTGAAAAGCATAGTTTGTCCCGCAAGATTTCTTTACCGGAATGATTTTCATTTGCACTAATTTTAGGTCAGAGCGTAAGGAAGAATAAACCGCCCTTATATTCCTATTTTTCACGAAGGACGGCGAAATGAAATTGCTTGAATTTCAAATCTGAGGTGTCATCAAAGCAGCTCTCATTTATGTAAAATCATAGATACAGTCTCTAGGTGAGGGATTTGTGAGGGATGAATAGAAGACTTCTTTCACTTGCGCGTGAGTTTGCCTAAATGTTCGATTATGTAATTAGTAGTTGATTTGCTATGGAAGGAAATTGGTCCTAATATCCGAACTTTTTCATGAGGCGAGTATCCGGGATTACTAGATCTCTCTAAAGATGTAGTGATCTTCTTACAGCGTGATACGCGAATTCCGTGTAACGTCACGGTCGTGAGGATAAAATCTGCTACGTTTAATCGAGGTAAACATCACCTGCAGTGCAGAAATATGTTTAAAGGCACATTATTAATTTCTTTTCACCGGTGGCGAACGCTGGTGTGCACATTTGCCCACTGGTGTGCACTTTGCGGTGGTAATTTACCGTGAAGTAACATCTGGGGAATAGAGAATCATAAATCCCGGAGAAAGAGATGCGATGATAATACTTATAACTTCTGCCAGGTTCTGCTTTGACGATAATTATCTAAGCGGTGATTACCCCTGTTACCTATAGTTGCGAACTCTCTCCATTTTAAAAAAAAACGCTTTAGGAATAAAAATCAAATTCCAAAGATATGGTATTGTGATATTCATTATTCATGTGAAAACCCCCTCGCACGGTCTTCGTACATTATTTTATGAAACGCTTTGCTTAAGTTAGGGAAAGATAGCGTATGTTATGGTAGAGATTTGTGCATACATCAATGACGTGAGTAAAAAATCCATCTTTACACCGTTGCTGTCGTTACGGAAGTAGGTAGTGTGCTCTGGGAGCTAGCGCGTACGAGCGTGTCCCTAACAATAAGTCATCGCCCTTGTCCGAAGCTAGATTCGTCCGTATTTTATTATCTCGCCAATGAATTTACTGCCTGTATTCCGTGTCCTTCTAGTTCATTTAGGGTGTTAAGAGAGTGGGTCTATAGATTGACGGACGATGTACCATGATAACTTAAATTTTCATATTCAGAAAGTGTATCTTTTTGGATAAAAATGAAAATTAACCTTGGGAGACACAAACCTTACAGGTAGAAAACTTTTCAATGCCCTACTGATAATTAAAAATCCCTAAAATACAATATTTGGGAAAGACATTTATGTTTTTATTAGCGGTGTTATTGGTAAATGACTTAGTTTTTTTGAAGAAAAATATACCGTCATAAAAATCCACCGATACGCTTTTGCTGACAACAGTATGGACGGAGAAGTGCGTTGAGGAATGAGGCTTGTAGCAGCAGCCGAATCGGCGTGGGGTGCCTTTTTGATCCGGGTGGGAGATGTATTCATTCGCATTCTCTCGCGGAAGCAGTCGTTTCTCTCGCTCGCAGACTCTCACCCCACACGCAAGTAAAATCCGCCGCTTCGCCTGTTTCCTCCCTCCCAGAATTCCCTCCGTCCTTCCCATAGTCCCACCCTTCAATTTCCTCCCCGCCGGAATCTCGTGTGTTGTAGGTACGGGAGAAGTCCGTCCCCCTCGGCTTGCCGCTGCTGGTCCAGCGAGGGAGGATGGAATGAATGCGAAGGGGGAAGAGCGCTTGTTGGATTCTGTGTGCACGTATGAAACCTTCCTCGTAACAACTTAACCCATTATAACCCTATGTTGCATCTAAAGTATCATCAAAAATGTGTACATTTTCAGATCTATTCAGGAGAGATTTTAACTACGTGTTCTTTTGTGCTGTGTGTCTTGAAATGTAATTTCTTTCAGAAGCAGCTCTGGGTTAGCTTGGGGTTAAAATGGTGTAGAAAATTCAAAACGATCACCCGTCAGTTGGTACACAACAACATAAAATAACGTTACTCCGACAAGGATAGTCATCAGTTGAGAAGAGCTCATCTATATCTTGAAATTAACGAGTAGGTTGAGGTAGTTTTGTCTATTGATTGACATCAAGTCTATCGTTAGACCTGAAAAATCGATTTCAACTTTTATTGCGCGGGTTGTCCTGTCGTTTCATAATACGATTACATGCTGCTCCTGAAGGATTCTCTTTTCTTTGCGAATAACCTATAATAATGTATCTCTGGCACCTCTTTTCCTGATGGAATGCGTAGTTCATAATTCATGGCGTCTTTAAATGGCTTTTATGCGTCTCTGAAGGTGGTAAAGGTCGTTGGGTTCTTTCATTCTCCGTAGGATAACTTTTTGAAATGTGTTATATTCATTTAATCGTGTCGAATTTTGTTCTTGAACGTTCGTTGTAGGGCATTACCAACCTTTAAGGAAATGATTGAATCCATGAATGATCACTGTCGACGCATTAATTTGTTTTAACACAATTGGTAGATAATAGGAGATTTTTTTGTATTTTTTAATACCGAGTACGTGGAAATAAAATATGTATCAACTTTTCCAACTCTTGCCCTACGTTAGTTTATCTTGGAGTATCGTTTGTGCAAATAGCCAATCCTATGCTTGATTAGAATGAAAAAAGCACGTTCCGATTGTTTTCATTGGAGTCACAGTGGAATACATCATCAGCTTAATTTATGATTTAGCGATCTCTTTTCTTATCATCTGCTTAGGAAATTGTTATCTGCTGCTTGTTTTCCTCTTTCCAATTGAAACATACCTCAATATTGGTGTTAAATCAATAAATTAATGCAGAGTTTATCATTGCGTCCCTTTTCGTTATTTTCATCTTAAGGAATTCAATTATTTTCGCCGCAGAGTTTAGCGAACTTAGGCCTGTAGGTTGCGTATTTTAAATACGTTTTCAGTTAATTTAACTTCTCGGCTACGGGTATCCAAGGTGTCGAGTAATAGGATTATTTTATTCGAAATATTAATTTTTTCCTCTGTATTTCTATGGTGTATGTCGATTGAGTGATTTTTTCGTTTTCCTATGGTTAATTTTTAATAATAATATTATGAATACAGGAAACTGTTCATTGATGTGAATCGAATGGCATGAATCGGATCATAACATGACTGAATGGAAAAGCAGCACATTAGCTCTAAAACTGCGGAGGTACGTACCGATATAGGTATTTTGATATCTTGGGATGGGGTCATTTGATCGAGGCAAACGGAATCACTAAGAAGCTAATACTTTTATCATTCATACATAATGAATTAAACTTAGCCCCTGCGCTGTAATGACGATTCTAGCTCGTCATGAACTTTCGACGACAAACCGCGCAATGACGAGTGTATCTCGTCATCGCATTTGCATAATTTTGGCACTATTTAGAGACACATTTTTATTATTTTGAAAGCTTGAAAATGTTAAAAGATACATTGTATACAATAATAATTCATATTTCATGAAACATGATGCATTAGATGGATTAAAATGATTTTATTCGAGTAGCGAAAGCTGTATTCTCCATGTTTAATGATCACATTTTATTTCACGGTTCTGCGTTTATTACAAATTACAAAATATCATTTTATTACCTACCATTTAAAAGGGAACCACAAAAAAATAAATAAAGAATAGGAGCACGATATTCGGAAAATTAATCGAATTGGTAGGGGTTAATGAGTGTTGGATTTACCATGAATAATTTTATCAGTTTTACTATTTTTTATAATTTTTCTCAGTTTTATAGTGAATTAAAACTGATAAAATATATACAACTGATATCATATGACCCTCTCCATCTATCTAACTGAGGATAACTGAAAACTTCCCGGAATGAATTTATTTTCCCGTCTCATTTTTTTGCACATTTTCCCTCTCTCTTGCATTATTTATCCGTACCGTCAAGAGACGTTATTACTTTCCCCACCCTCGCATTTTTTCCTCTCATTTGTCTGAAGGGGATGGGTAGCCGCGGTCTCCTTTTCCGCATGAATACAGCCGTTTGTCTCGGCCGGAGACCATTAGCCCCGGATCGCTTCTGCCTTCTATCCTTCCCTCCGATGGTTTAATTATTTCTCTTCGCGACGGGAAGTAGTTTGTGTACGCTGTGATCTTGTGCGTACGAGCGTGTCCCTAACAATAAGTCATCGCCCTTGTCGGAAGCTAGATTCGTCCGCATTTTATTACCTCGCTGATGTATTTAATGCCTGCAGTTCGTGTCCATTCTAGGTCAGTGAGGGAGGAAACCGATTTTTTTGGTCCCACGCTTTAGACCAATGATCGATGAGTCGCATGTTAGTGTAAGACGGCCCTCCTCAAATATGTTAAGAATACGAAGACCACGAAAATTACGAACAGCCACCCCTGGATAGGGGTAACCTACCCAGCGGGACTCGAACCCGCGACCTCTTGTGTGGCAGGCAAGGACGTTACCCACCAAGACTATCAATGTCACCACTCCGTGGTGGATTAAAACATGTATGTGCTTTCATTTTGAGACTCTCATAATCAGTATTTTGGAAAGGCCTTGTTTTTGTTGTTGATACTGGTGTTATCGGAAAGACGACTATCTAAGATTTTTGAAAAATGTAGGTACTGTCTTAAATAGATACCGCTTTGTTCCATTAAGCTTTGAGCTCGTTTTAGAATATACGCATGTGGACTTGAAATCCTGTTTTCTTTGCTGTAAACTTCGATGAATGAGCGTCATGATAATAATGGTTTCTGATGAATTTGTGCCGATTGTGCCGTGCTGGATGACATCGAAGTTTGAATAATACATTTGTCGTAATGGAAAAAATCTTTGGTGCTTTACGCTCTCTTACGAGTATTTATTTTAAATGTCCGCCTTCAATTGTTAGGTCATCATCTGAAAATCCTTTGATGGCATGACTGCGGAAACCGATCGATTGGAAGAAATAGAATAGTGCAAAGTATTAAAGCTTTTTACCGGTATGAATTTTTATTCCTTCCGTTAGGTAAAGGCTTCAAGTGTTGATTTTATGTTTTATGTGAAACAATTCAGTGGGGCAGTGGGTAGAGGCAATGATACCAGTAACACAGGGCTCAATATCTTGAATAAGTAAATCTTGGGTTTTGAAATTTTTGTTTTTTCCATTACTTACTTGGGACCAGACCTGCTTGCTGAAGTAGCACCTCTTGCAGCTCCTAAGGATTTTGACAACCCTTTCAATAGTGTCATTTCATTCCTCTCTTCAAAGTGATTCCAGGAGTGTGAATGGAAATAAATCGCGCATGAGATGGGTAGTTTTTGTTCATGCTAAGATACCTATTCAGTTCGTGTGATAACATTTATGCTCGTCTTTTAAGTAAATATTTCGATATATTGTTATGTGAATATTAAGACGTGTGTGCTTCATTTTAAGCTATTTTATCCTTTAGGAGGTAGAATTGCGACTACAAGGTACAAAAGTAATGCTTTTCGCTGTTCGGCCTTGATGACGATAGAAAAGGATTCTATCGAAACGTCGGCAGCGATGGAGATGGAGCTCACCCGGATGGAAACCCGAGAAGAATTCACCGCCATTATACGCCGGGAAAAAGTGAAATCTTACACTTTTCGCTGTGATATTAAAAACTATTTTGCTATCATTGATGACATCCATTCAGGCGATTAGGAAAATAAGGATACATTGAATGCGAACTATTCAAATCTAATATATTTAGTCAAATCTTTTTCCCAGCTATCTGAGACAACGATTGTGTCATTTCTATGTTACTGCCCTGATTTGACTTCATATACAGCGTTCATTTTTTTATAGTTAAAAAACGTTATTCAATGATGCATTCAATTTAAACCCTAACTTTGATAGTGTATGAACTTAAAACAAGATTGTTTGTCAAAATGGGCCATATATTCAAACGGTAATAAAAATTTTCACCAATGCATGTGCCAGTTCTTTCAAATTTACCAGTAATTTTTGCCTGGAAAGAATTTTTTTGCGGCAATCAGTCGGAGTACAACTAGAGATGTAGGTTTATCTCTCGTGCCGACATTACTATTACAATTTGAGCTATTTGAATCCAGGGGCGCGTGATTGTGTGTTACTGCCTATTTGAAGTTCATTCTTGCATCCCTCTGTCGATTAAGAGAGTTAGGGACAGCGCTAGAAAATGCTCCTTTAGGACATATAATTGTCAGTCTGTCATTCTTGAAGGTATCATGGTCCTGTTTTCACTATTCGAAGCTTGAAACTTGAAGCGTTAGTGCTAGTGTTTTTAAAATCATGATATTTAAGCTATTTTGTAGAAATCACTCAAAAATATCTATCACTATGTGGCATTTTCATCCTCCGTGTTCCGATTCCTCGATTTGTTTATCTTTTCGCACTTCCTCGTCGATTTTCTTTCATCCGTTACTGTCATCTTCTTCGTTGTTCGAGGCATCAGTGGCACTAATTACCACCATATCCGCACCTAGGTAGACAAAACCGACTTCCTTCTTCAGCCTTGCTTGAAAGTATTTTTTTGCCCATCTGGCCTAAAATGCATGAAGTTTTCGCTTCGGTCCCTAACCCATGTGCTTTTTTTTATTCGGCTGTCTTTTCTGATGCCGTGTTCGGGCGACCGTAAAATGTTTCGTAATCCTCAACGCCGTCTTCTTTTCTCGGAACAATCTAATTTTTTTGTCATCCCGACAACTCCTTCCCTTCATCTTCCCTTCTGCAAGCATCCATCCTCCACCCGTCTCGTTCACATCTCGAATGACTCTTTTCGGTTCGTTATTCGCCATTCGCTCATGAGGTTGACTGGAAGAGCTTAGTCCCACCCATATACACATTGGGATGATGAACTTATGGATATTTTTTCGATTTCTGCTGTAATAACTCTTCAATACTCTAAATACTTTAGTGTTATTTTCTCAAACCTTTTCTTGACAAATTGCTGAGATCCGAAGCAAGGAGGCTGATAAAAATCCGTTGCGAATCGATTCAGAATCAGGCGAATGAAAATTTAATTTTTTTGTTGTCAAGTTGAGTTTTCTGATGAAGATCATCATCGATGGTAGACTTTGCCTGTCCATTGTATAGAATAGCATACATCTATGTTATATCCCGGCCGCAAACGTTGTTGAAAAGAGTTGCCGTAAAATTAAAGCACTTATATCACGTCATTATCCTCGAATTGCTTTTGGTGGAACGGAACGTCTTGACGGTGAAAACAATTGCACGATAAACTACCTGCAATGATACCGGCATTACGCCAGCGGGGGCGTAACACCGAATCAGTGTCGTACAGCGAAGACTGTTTATCCCCTGCATCATGTTTGCGTGCAACATTCCTACTTCCCCGCCTTTATCTATGCACTAGACTCAATCTATTTTCCTTCCACTTGCATTAGCCCATGTCAAACTAGATCCTTCGCTCCCTATCGTGCGTCCAGCCCCCCTTTCCTATTATCTAACAAAACATCTTCCCCCGCCTCATCATTTTGGGAAAGGATAGCTATTCGAAGCTTCTGGGAATGCAGGGCGGGCGGGGGGCTCCGTGGACGGAGGGTAGATGACTCATTGCCAGTGGACCAGAAGAAGATAACCATCTCCAGCCCTCGCGTCCGTGCTCGAGATTTTTAATTGCAAGTGGTGGTTTGTGTGCTATATTTTCGGCATTTTGTACCATCCCCAGTCCAAAAAAACTCAACTCGCAATAAAATATCGTAGCAACGTTAATGAACTCGATCAAATGAGAGGGTCGTTATACATTAAGTGGCGGTTTTACGATTCTTGGGGTGGTGCTATCTATCTCAAAACTGAGCCGAAGGCGTGTGAGGAAAATAAGGAAATGTAAACTTTTTCGGAGTCGTACAGGTGTCGTTGCTTGCAGTTCAACGTGTCGATTTTTCACAGGAAACCAAGTTATTAGTTTATATAGGATTTGAAGAACTATTTATTTTACGGGAAGCGATAATTCACGTCGTTATAATGTTATAGGAAATGAGACAGAAGTGAAGTGTTAGAAAGAATTTTTTGCAAAGAATAAATTCAAAGGAATAAACGGGACGCGGTAGATGCTCATTTTGCGTAAGTACGCGTGAAAGTATTGGGCGCCCAAGATAATTCCGTATTAATTTGGTCGGTCAAGAATAAGAAGGTTTTCCGCTGTCGAATTAGGCCATCGATATCCTTCTTCCTATGAACCCTATCTGAAACGTTGAGTCACATGGTGTCATAAATATCAAGCCAACGAGTGAAGTATGGAGAAAAAACTTGATCTCTAGCAATTAAATAATATATTGGCGTTGATAAGGGTGTTTTTATTTGCAAGCGCGGAGAAGTTCGAGACGTACTTGTCATGACCATTGCCACTGTCGCAATTTTCGTATCGAGAATGTCTTTGGCTGGAGGAATAAACTTGCTTTTAATAAATTATCAACCTGATTGAAAATACTTAATTACGGTTTGTCGGAGTTATACATTATACTTTAATCCCAAATATGTGTTAAAAGGCCTTTACCGAAATAATGGCTGTTTTTGTTGTGCGACTTTATGTTGGTTTCTTTCGGACGAATAGCTGTTGGTCTCACGATGAGTCACCAAGCTAAAAAATATTTTGGGCCTATCTCGGGTTCACTTTTTGTTAATAGCCCTCTTTCATTTTTATGAGCTTTAAATGTCATGGGCTCGCATATTGATGCGAGGGATGAATTAAAATGTAGCTCATTCTATACACTAAAGGGCATTCTTCATGGAATCGGTGTCATATCGATTGCATTGTTTTGTTTTGACGGTGAAATTGTTTGAGTTGAAGCTCTTTAACCACCTCCCATTTTATTAGTCGTGTCAGCTCTTTTTCACCTTTGTGAAGGCTTTGTGATTAATAATTTCCGATTTTTGTCTATGACTTGACCCTAATGAGGTGAAAATATCGTAAAAACTAAATCTTATTCTTATTTTTAAGATTTTACTATTGGTCACGTACATTTTTTGTCGTAATGTTGAAGCGTTGAATAAAGAAGTGCCTTAATTTCAATACAGTCATTTCAAGATCGCGTTTTAGATCCGAGCGTTGTAGCATCCTCATCGTAGAAAGATTTTGAAGTGTGTTTTTATTCTCCATCAGGAAGTACAATTCTTTTTTCTGTTAATTATTTTTTCTCTTGGCAGTCCAGGTAAGTTATTTTGATTATCTTTTGTCGTACTTGCCTCTCCACCCATCCAAATGGTTGACTTTTAAATTACGACGTGATATCAAATCGCGTTTTTGGCCGGAGTACGTCTTATCCTTAATTTTCTTTCGAAATACTGAAACTCTTTTTTGTTAATTGTTGGCCTTTCCTTGGCTCTATGGTGTATCTGTACCTAAGGATTTGTTCGCATCATTTGACCATAAACTGGAAATATTTGTTAGATTTTGAAAGATGGATGAATGCATGTAGGAATCCAACTCAATGCACGCCTTGGAACATGGCCACACTCTTTTGGTTGGGTAATCAGAAACATATGTCCTTCTCCTGTGTGTTCTTCGCCGCTGCGTTGAAGTGGTTACTCATGTCCATGAGGAGTCACTAGGTAAACAAACTGGACTAAATATAATATTTGTCTCACTCTTTTTCTCCCTGGTGGTCACTTATTTACTTCCCATATTGCTGAACATTCTTCATGGTCAGGTGATACTTTGAACCGATATAGATATTAAACAATCGCAGAATTACATAAACAGTTTAAATTTAAAATTGAATATTCGGGTCTTATTGCATCTTTTTTTAAGTAACTCTCATCTTATGTCAACTCTCATCTCAATCTCTTCATTCTAATGAAATAATTAAGTTATTACACTCTTGTTATATTTCATCGTATGTAGAATTATCTATTACTCTCACTCTGTGATTTAATTTTCGGATTTTAATGATCGGATTTTATGGATATGCTTATTTTTAATGTAAAGTAATATCTGCCCCTTAATTTTTCCGAAAAAAATATTTCTCTTTTTAAGGAACAGCGGATTTTAGCATTAGTTAAGCTACCTATATGAAATTGCTTGTTACACCGGCAGAACTTAAAATTTATTTATTTTACGTCTTTCTGTGTTAAGAATCATCGTAATCGTTGACCATCTCTTCAACTACCGGTTTGATATTCTGAGGGATACGTGTGTTTAAAAGAAGTGCTTTAATTTTTATGTCCAGTAAGTTTTATTGCGTATTCCGTGAGTTCTTATTTATTAATTGTTTTCTATTTGAATGTATGAAGATTTTTGATCCCTAATGATAACTTTATGGAGTGTGCCCCACCACAATTACTCTGTAGCGAAAAGAAATCTCTCGTAAGCTGTTCCGGTATGCGTCTCAGCAGAAAGCATTGACAACATTTTCCTGTTTGAAGGTGGCTTCGATGACGGAGGGTGGAGCTAACCTTTTGTCGAGCTCAGCGACGTGTGAAGTTCACACATGCTCTGCTGGTGAGGGAAGGCCAATTCCTTTTCCTGGTGCGTGGTGCCTCGTTACGAGCTAGCATCTCTCGTCTGACAGACCTCGAGACGTGGACACCTATTTCAAAGAAAGAAGTGCCTTTGATTTTTACCAGAAAAGGTAGTCCCTGTAGTTGATTCTCATAGAAATTTTTTCTTACGATAAGCATTACTAGAGGCTCGAAACTATGAGTATAGGCTCCATTATTCAATCTTGACGTTACCGTAATTCCTTGTTTTAATTAATTGTTTCAGGGGAAAAGACGGAGAGCTCTTCTATCATTTATAATTAATTTTTATGTATTTTTATTGTTGATGTAGATGCGTTCCCTCGAATTGCTTTCAGATTAGTTATCTTTTTGAAAAGGAGGCGTGTGCAGTTCCTATCCGATGCATATGGTTGTGGAGTTAAAAAGGTAGGCCATCACAGTTGTACGAATGGTCTCCGTGTCATAAATTTGGCTTGGCCCTAGGTTAGGTTTTAAAGAAAAATTAAGTAAACTTTGCGTAGCACAGCATTGCAGAGTTTTCGTCTCAATGCAACTTTGACTTGGGATCAGCCAGGGCTTACATTAGTCCAACCAGTGGAAGTGTTGAAAGAAATTTACTTTTACTCATTGGCTGGCGAGCGGATGATGATAAGCAGCAGTAAAGGAAATACATGTACCATAATAATACAATACCCATTTCTAAGTTAGAATTTAACCCTTTCCCTCAATTGCGCTACCTTGGCTTCGCCCATGAATTGAGATTCTGCCCTATTTAATATCCATTTTTCGTACATTGACTTCATACGTCGCTTGGCCAATCGCTGTCTTCGGTTTACGAACCGCATCCTTACTTTCCTATAAAACTTTGTCACTTGTACGTGAATCGCCAGGGATATCATGAAATACCCTTTCCTTCGTTATCTCTTAAAAGGGTGCATTGAACCCCGTTTTTGCTAAGCCTTCTATTCATATTTGGCCGTATATGTTTACAGTTTTGATCTGACAACCTTGCCCAAACCCCTCCGAGAATCTTTTATCTGAAATGAGACTACCCTTGCTGACTCGACTGTTGTTAAGGCCTAATCACCCCTGGCGTAAATCAGGTTTCGTGCGAATGTGGACAAATGTAAATGGGGGACACAATAGGCACCAAACTTGAAGAGCATTGGAGGCATTTTAAAATTAAAGCAGAAATTATCAGCAGAAAAGCCTAGGCGAAGAGAGCATTCCACCAAAAGAAAGATCCACTTACGGCGGAAACTTAAAACATAGAAGCAAGGGAAAAGTTTATCAGAACTTACATTTGCAGTATCTTCTGTACGGAAGTGAGACATGGACAATGACAGCTGCTGAAAAATCTAGGGTAGAGGCCCCCGAAATGTGGTGCTACGGAAAAATGTTGAGAATCAAATGGATCTATCGAGTAAGTAATGAGGAAGTTATGAGAAGAGTAGGAGAGAAGAGAAGCCTCATGAAAACCTTAATAAGAAGACGGAACAACGTTATAAGCCACATCTTGAGACATGATGGTCTGATGAAGACCTCGATTGAAATTTACGGAGCAGGTAAAAAAGGATGCGAAAGAGAAGAAATACGGAGCTGTGAAAAGATCAGCTGATAGGAACATTGAGTGGAGAGCTACGTCAAACCAATCCTAGGATTGTTGATTTAGGGAAACTCTTCTCGGGATTCCCACCGGGTTAAATTATTCAAGTTAGACAACAATTCAAGCTCCGTCTCGGGGCTCATCGTACGGGATGTCGTTTTGTTTGTTTAAGAACAAAACAACAACCAAAACAAAACGACAGTCAGCAGCCCTGAGGGTGAGCTCCGAGTCGGAGCTTGAAACGTTGGCTAATATGGATAATTTAACCCGGTGGTAATCCCGATAAGAGTTTACCCATATCATTTGCTGGGAAAGAATCAAATCATACTTCACAAATATTAGGATTGTTGCAGGAATAAAAGGATCAACAACTTTGCTATTTCCATATAGTAATTTATTGACACCGACCATGGTTTCGTTACAGAGTAACATTATCAAGGTATCAATGTTACAGAGTAACATTATCACCTTGATAATGTTACTCTGTAACGAAACCATGGTCGGTGTCAATAAATTACTATGTGGAAACAGCAAAGTTGTTGATCCTTCTATTCCTGCGATTATGGATTTCCATCAAGTTACGCCTACTAGGATTAATAAGAATTTTTTACCAGTGTTGATGATGAGGAAATAATCAACTTTAAAAAGATCAAACTTATTGTAAGTATCGGCATTAGTAACGACGGGATATGTGCCTAAGACATTCATTCACTCGTTGCGTCAGTATTCGCGTCGGTATGCTGTTTGCGTTCGGGACATTCTTTTCCACTCGCCTCCTCGCCAATGCAACCACGGCTTCACTTTGGAACTCTCTTTCAATCTCTTCCCACTCCGACGAACGCACTTTTTTTATTCGTGCCCTCCGGGGGTTCCTCCTCTTCCTCTCGCTTGAGTTTGGGCCATCGACCTGACCCCTTCCTCGTCTCCCCCCTCTCCTCTTCTTTAACTCTTTCTCTTCCTTCGCCGCTCCTTGATACATTTCTGTTATTTTTTTAAGACGGTCGAAATTGGTGGTTTCGCCATTTTTTCACTTTATTCGAACGTTTATCCTCTCCCTCCTGTTTTCGATGCTTTAGTCTCGTATGTATCACTTCAATACTTTTAACCCATGAATGTATGTGCATTAAATGACTGGTACAATTTGCTTTGTAGTTGAACAACGGGATTTATAGTGTAAAAAAACCTTCGACGTATTCGTGATTTAAAAGTAGAGAAGTCACTCAGTTATGTATTGTGCTCGACGTACGGAGATTTTCCTTACCCGTGTGAATTACCAAAAAATCGTTAATGTAATTAATAGTAGCGGGCGTAACTTGGTGGAAATCCATAATCGCAGGAGTAGAAGGATCAACAACTTTGCTCAACATTACTAGTAACATTACTATGTGGAAATAGCAAAGTTTTTGATCCTTCTATTCCTGCGATTGTTAATGTAGCTTTGCTCAGCGGTTTGGTAGGGATGAGGAATTTTATTGTGCCTATAATTTTTACTTCTGTTCACTTTTTATCGTGGTTATATTCATTCTGTTCGTGCTTTATAGATACATGGTCTATAATTGGAATAAACCATTTTGGACCTGGCTTAATTAGGTTTAGCTTTATGGAATACTGATCTCGCTCAGGAAGCAGGGTGTAAAATTAGGTCACTGCGACCCGAAATTTCATTAAAAGAACTCCTTAGATGGAAGCGTAAGATAAGTTACGACGACAAATACAGTCTTCCCCATTTCTAGTAAGAGTCGGTTGAGAGGTGGAGCAGACAAGATGGATTGTTTTAAATACATAGATAAGGCATCAGAATTACAAAGATGTGTACATCGATGGGATATCGAAGTAGTTGTTGAGTGTTTTTCCTTTATTAAAAATCTCATGTCTTTCTCACTGCAGCAAAATCGACGAAATCAAATGAAAAATACATTTCCTATTTCTTCATTCATAAAAATCGTTACCTTATTTCTAGTAACTTATTTTGTTTCATTTGTGTCTATTATATGGAAACTTCTCTCCGTTATGCTCCGACCCACGCAGTAGCATAGCAACTTCTTTGAAACCGAAAACAAGGTGTGGGAAGGAATTCTTCCATTTTTTCGTCCATCATCCCGTCCCTTCAACAGGCACCCGTAATGACCATCACGGTAATTGTTGGTTCGGGGTAGGGAGAGTAGGATACCCGCACGAAGTGGGCGAAGGACTTCCATCATTTTATAAACATCCTGAACAAAAAAAAACGATCTCTTTCGTCCTCTTTTGGGTTTTCCTGCCTCACCCTCTCCAACACTCACATTCGAGGCTATGATGGGTGGCATTTCGGTCATAGTGTGGCCACCGAATATAGAACGCCCGTTTTTCTCTTACGCCTAATACCGTAACTAAAGATAATGCTGTGGAATATGTTACTAAGACTGCTTATTTGTGGTATTGACGAAGTTTTCACCACGTTCTCCAAGAAAATATATCTTCCGTAACTGGTGATGGAAAAATGCCGGTCATAATCGATTTTAATCATAATTATTATCTCAACTTTTCAATGAAAATCGAAATTTAAATCGACGGATCGATTAATTGAAAAATTCGATAGTTATTTTTTCGCAAAACTGTTTGTACAGACACGTGTTAATTATAAATTTGAAAAATACACATTTGAGATGCAGAAAAAGATCCCAAAAGATCTACTTGGAATACATGTGTGGATGTCATAGAAGTTTACAAATGCACGCATATTTACGTTCAGTTAATCAAATCGAAAGATCAATTAATCGAAAAAGTCGATAGTTGTTTCTTCGCAAATATGGTTAGTACAAAAACGTGTTTATTATACATTCGAAAAATGTTCAAAATACACATTTGAGATGCAGAAAAAAATTCCAAAAGATCTACTTAAAATACATGCGTTGTTGTCATAAAAATTTACAAATGCACGCACATTTACGTTTTGGGATCGCAGCTTAGAACCGTTCACTAAATTTTTTGGAAGGATCAACTGATTGCGATGCTTTATTGTTGACCGAGAGCGTGCTTTCCAATTTTACCGGCTTCTTTCATGAAACGACGCCGAATTACTCCAACTCTCTTGTATGTTTCACTTTTATCTTTAAGACAAACTGAACTTACTACTTTGAGGAAAATGTTGAAAGCGTTATCAACTGAGCAGTCATCGATATTTAATAATTTATAAGTATATATTGTTGATTTCCTGGATAAAGCATTTGTCGGGGGATCGGGTTGGTGTGGTGGCCAGAATGCTCGCTTCTCTCTCCGTGGACCCGGGTTCAATCCTTTGACTGAGATTGTTCAGAGACCACCCCATCCCTTTGAGTTTTTTTCCGTTGTGACTTTATGACTGATGTTTCCGAAAACTTTTAAATGTATTTCAGCTATTGCTATCATCGTAATTAAAACATGTTTCCATACCATGCGTTATATCCTTACTTAGGCCCTGACCGCTATAACTACTTATTAGCAATTCGTAAATATTTGAATTTGGCTCTGACAAGCTTATTGAGCTCTTTAATAGATTTTGTTCATTAATGCACACCTCCGTCGCAATCGTTTTTTTTTCTCTCTCAGTTCTTTTCGCCTCACTGCTTCCTTTATTAGTATCTGAACTCAATACCTTGAAGATGTCCTTTTTAAATGCTTCTGGTAACTTAGCCGCACTTCCGTAAGAATGCCTGCTGCCCCGGTCATAAGGTTTCATTCATACACTAACGGTTAATGATTTCCTTCCCTCATGCTTTATGTCTTTCACTTTTTTATTGACCTTCGTGCTAATTGATGGATCTATAATTTATACGTGCGCGGAACTGTATTTTCCCTTCGTCACGATTCAGTTTGGGTAAAACCGGCCACCTTCGCCTGCATATGTCATTTAAGCCCAAAGGATGAACGTGCGTGAATGGTTAGAAAGTAAAACAGATGTCTGCCGGCTTAGTTCTTTTACGACCTATATCTGCTGGTGAACCTAGCCTTGAGTTGAAGTATCAATGGAAAAATTTATCAGTGACAATTTTAAAACTTTATGCATCCTTGCGCGGTATTTTTGTCTCTTGTGGCCTCTTTTGCGGAAGACTTTGTCCTTAACTCATTCTGGTGATATTGACGGTAATACTGAACTTAATATGGGTGATGCTCGAAGGTGAAAATTGTAATCCTCCCCTTGGTGAGGTTTTTTTTAGTTATTTGCCAATTTTTTGTCCCCAAATTAGTGAACTCCCCGTGACGATCCGCATAACGACTGCCTATACTTTTGTTTGAGCGATTGAGTATTTAGTTATACGTACTTTCACCAACATTAGCGTTAAAATTGTATGGCCATAATGCAGGCGAAAGCGAATATTTTTCTTCGCTGTTATTGGGAATTAAATTGCTTTTAAATATGGCCCTTGTACGAAGCATGAAAACGCGCAATGTCGCATTACACACTATAAATATGCAAATGGGGTTCTTTTTTGCTGTCATAAGATTAAAACGAGTCCGCTATATCATTTTTATCGCCAAGGACATTTAAGGTAATGTCGTTCATTTTTCGTAGTTGAAAATTTCCATCTGGCACCTGACGCAGCATGTTCATCCTCTTGAAGAATGATTCAAAAATTGCGGGAATACTTTCACAAGGCCCGTTTACACGGTACATTAACCCGTACGAGTCAATGTCTGAATGTATGAACGCGAGAATGAACATGAAAATGCACCGTGTAGTCACCCAACTTATGCGAATGCATGTACAAAAAATAGAAGCTGTTCTAATTAGGTTCATGCATTCGTACATGTTCCGCTCCGGTCCACAAAAATCATTCACGCAAACAGGCATTAACTCGTACGTGCTAATGTATCGTGTAAACGCATAGGGTCGCCCCTGATATCGTTGCAATCACGAATTCTTTTTTTCGAGTAATCGTGTTGATATGGTGCGTGCTGGCTAAAAATATTAGTCTTTCTATGTATTTTTTCTGTAAAACAAGTTTGTCTTATACATTATTTTTTATCTTTTAGAGTACGCGCGCATATTAGCCTGCTACGATGTTAATCAATATAAGAGTTACCGTGGCTGCTGAAATAGGACATTCATTTTCCATTGGGGATTGTTAGGGGCTTAGTGTATGACAATATTGAATCCATCTCTTGAGTTTTTCGTCCAGCCAACGCTCGGAGTTAACGTGTCGATGTACAACGAAACCGTGGACTGGAATTATAAAATCCGTAGTAGACCTTACTACATCTACGGTGTTTCAGTGTGTACAATTTTACATCGTTCTCAGTCAATGATATACTCAAATTGAAACCTTAGAAGATTGTAAGTGTTTATGTAAGAATGAATAACTTCCACGCATCGGTGTGTTTTGAAACTATTAGTGGTTCTGTAAATTGTTTAAGGATAGGTAAATCCGGTGAAAGAAGTAAGAAAAATTATCGGAGGCATTTAATTTGAAAATATATGACTTCTCTAATGAAAAGAGTATTTCAAGTGAACCGGTAACAGAAGGGAATTGGATGACTATCTTTCACGCATAGTGGTCATAAGTATTTTTTGTCATTTTATGGTATATTCAATTAAAATAAAGATTGACGCTCGACCTCAGGAAATGGGATGAAGAAGCCCAAGATAAGAAGGAGGAACTCCTACATTACATTTGAAGGCGGAAGACATCTGGCGGTCGTTGATATTTCCACGCTTGGTAGCCATGGGGTTGCGATTAATATGTTCCGTCTTCGTGCTATTAAGTGCCCATTGAAGCATCTTTCAGTTCTGCAGTCTCATAAATTTCTGTTACCTCTCTAGCTCCGGTTATTCTTTTATGCATTTCCTGTAGTTTGGCATTTTACGATCTTTTTATTCTCTACGTCATTACAATGCCCAACGCATTTTCCTCGTGTTTTAAATTAAAGGTTTATTCTATTTGGCTCAAACGGTTGTTTTTTTGTTTTCACCCCACGTCTGAGCTCCAAGTTCTTCGTAACCGAGTTATTTTGTGATAGGGAAGCGATAATAGTCTTGAGGTCGTATACTGGTTTTCTCAAAACGAGTCATTCTGGTTCTCCTGTATTTGTGACTTATGCTTTCCTTTTTGAAAATATCCTTATCTTTTTATAAAATATCTGTGTTCAGATCCTTTTTTCAACGAAATTCAATCGTATGAAGATTTAAATTTGGCATTAATCCGTACCCCCAATCCCATCTGCATTAGAAGAGGTTAGTTCAGTCATCGCTTGCGTGATTGCATACCGTTGATGGAGTTACGAGTCGCTTATGCCGTGAAATCTGTTTTGCTGAAGTCAACTGTCGGACACAACTCCTTTTGATACCCAGTTATCTACACTTAGTAACAAAGTGTGCCTTATACGCAAATAAAGTACCTTTTATTTTTGACAAGTCTATTATATGAGTGTCCTCTTAAAGTCCTGTATCAAGTTATCTATGTAAAAATCGACCAATCATACTATATAGTGCCAGTCTTCACAATTTTCACCCCATGTTGTTCACTCTCAGGGAGATTGTTTTGCGCATCCCTTTATGAACACGCCAAACAGAATTAAAAGAGAGTCGTACACTCTGAATTCTAGCTTTCCCTAGTTTGGCGCTGTTCAATATATTGTTGGAAATTTTTCCCTGCGTTTGACTTTTCGTTTTTTTTTATCGGTAATGTTTCAAAAATCCTCGGTGGATAGTGGTTTTGTTTTTGCATTTCAATGAAAAAGGAAATCATCGGCCGCAGTGATAAGTAATCTGTGGTGTGTACTTGCTGATGGAAAATGTTTGATTTCATATTTACTCACGTATCCGTTATATCACTACCGAAGTGGGCATTGTTGTCGACGCATGTCGACGATGGCGCATTTTCTGATGAACTAAATGTTAGGCGTAACTTCGTTAGAGCATTTTATTTTTAATTGTATTATTGTAAGTATGTAATAAATATTTTTTATTGTAAATGGCTGATATCCTCACACCCCACACGCCTATTGAAGCGGCTTGCGGTTTGGTATGTAAGTGTAGATGAGAAGTAGCAGAAACGGATAATGAATGCATTTGATTTTATGTACATACTTTACTACTGCCAATAAAAAATACCCTCAACTTAAAATTTCGATTCTTTGACTACAAGCACTTTGCACATAGTGACCCATTCGCTATGTTAAAATTATGACATTTAACGGCCATGACCCGTGAGAAAGTCCCAGCTGTTGCTCTTTAATTAGTAGACCTACTTCAAATTTCCTCTGTAATCCACTTTTTCCCCCATTATGTGTTGCATGAATCCCATAATATCGCTCAGATAATTAAAATTTAAAAAATAGAGGAGTTTCTTTTGAAATTGTGATTATATTCTTTATTTTGATCGAGGAAATCAATCAAGAGGTACAGAGATATTTTTCCACAGCATGTCGCTGCGATTACATTTTATTTTTCCACACTGTGGTCCGTCCGAAACTTTTGAGTGCGGTATATGTCAGATGTCTCGAGAAAGCTTTTTTAAAATGACTGCACAGAGCTTTCGTAACCGGTCGGGCTAATCACGAAAGCGCAAAAGACGTCCCCTTTCTTGAAGATACATTATCGCTCAACCGTGCACAGATACAATAATCATCCCATTCGCCAGCTGTCATCCGAGGCAATTATTGTATGCGGCGGTGGCTAAAGGACAGAGTTGTCAAACCTTTACTTACGCGGGATAAGAAAAATGCCAGAGTCACCTTTAGTTCCTGCCAAATATATGATAATAATTTATTTACTCCCAAAATTTTGATTGTATAAACTGGCAATAGCAAAGAAGAGGGAGCTTTGGGTGGTCTCCAAGGTCATAAAACCAAAATTGAGCCTCCAACAAAAACAAAAATGTATGCAACAAAATAAATGCATTAACTATTACATAAGTATTGTTCCAATGAAATAACATCAAAATAAATTTTCTATATTTCCTTGAAAAAAGCAAGTATTTAACAAGTTTTAACTTTTTATTTTAGAATGTAATTTTATTTTCAGCGGGCTGTAGATAAATTGCCTTTGGCCCCATGTATAGAGAAATCAACATTGATATAAAGTTAAACTTGGCCTGTTTGTTACAATGAATGACTCACTACTTAAATTATGTGTACATTTATCGGATACACTCGGCTTATTGTCACTTCTGGCATAAAACAAGTTTTAGACTTCAAATAAATATAAATTCCTTAGTGGCAACAATTCGAGGTTGACGAACAACGGAAATGTGTTTGTTTATAAGAAGTTTTGGACGAAAGTATACGAATTATTTTTTTGCAAAACGAGCGCGCACTTAAATATGTGGCAGTAAGGCCTTAGCGAGGTCTTATGGCGGGGTCTAGGGTACAAACTCCACTCCCTGAAATGTTTGCGAGGATTGGTATTAGTTCGATTTGATCAACCATCTCCCACCGTTTTGAAATCCCCCCCCCCCTTTCTCCGAAACGCTTTTTCTCGCTTTGGCTCTAGTACTCCACTTCAACTTAGCATTACGAATACGAACTGGGAATACGAATTTCATGGGGATCGGGTTGGTTTGGTGGCTTCCCAACTAGTGAGCTCGGGTTCAAATCCCGGCGTTGGCAGAGAATTTTCAGAGACTGCCCGATCTCTGCTTGAATGCTGCATGGAGGGCATATCAAGCGCTACACTACATCCGTCGGATGGGACGTTAAGCCGTGGTCCCCTTGGCACCTTTCGCTAAGAGCAGGATAATACCGACACCGGGTTTCTCTCCACCCTTCCTTATCTACCCTTCCTTCATGGCGCAAATAATCTCAGCTGTCGTTCGCCTACTCCAAATACCATGCGAATTTCATTTACCCTCTGAATGTTAAAATATTCGCTATTTTTCCCTCTGTTACATATTTTGTTAAGTCAGTCTATATTTCCCTATGTGAGTAGCTATTATTGCCCTCCTATCTGCTGTTTCTCCTTTCCTTAGTATATGTTACGTCAAAACCTACGTTGCTGGGCAGTGGCATCGAGACAGCAACAACTGATCCGGGCATGTATCCGATTGCGTAAAAAATTACCGCAGCACAACTATCCTGTTTCACTGTATGTTCAAAACTAAATGCAAACATGCATCTCTGTCAGGATGCGGAATTTCTGAAAATAGCTAACATGAACCGCACACAAGAAACGCGGGGTTATAAAAAGACTGCCGCAGGGATTTGGGGGTGGGGGCAAATACTCACCAGCTGAGGGTCGGCCGGCTGGTTGTAAATGCGACTCTATCTCTGAGGTTTAGAACAGCCGGAAATAGCAGTTAGCAGTTTTATCCATCCATAGGGTAAAATGTACGGGAAACATACATAATTGTCAGTGTTTCATTCCAACCTAGTTTGCATTCTAGAATTGCTGGATGAATAGTGAAGACTTCATAACAATGGATTGAAATACACCTTTATTTATACACTTTGTAGTGACGTGAAACCTACGAGAAATGAAAAATTTGATTAAGACTGGGTAATAATCAATCAGTGTAGCAAAAACTATACTAATATCTTTGCTCGTACAGCACTTTGTATTGTACGCCGCGTCTCGGCATTCCATGTGTTCATTTTATTTCTGATGTTGGTGAACGGTCGCAGATAATTTCTTTCCTCCAAATGCTTCGCTTTAATTGTGTAAATACCTGAGAGTAAGTCGGTGTCTTCCTTCTTGTATTACTACGTACGGGCATACTCTAATTACTATATTAGTATATGACCATATTAATATTAAAAATAACGG
The DNA here is from genome assembly GCF_921293095.1 of Ischnura elegans. Lineage (NCBI taxonomy): Eukaryota > Metazoa > Arthropoda > Insecta > Odonata > Coenagrionidae > Ischnura > Ischnura elegans. The sequence goes on from NC_060253.1 coordinate 56,805,926, forward strand.
GCATACACTAATATATTTTAATATATTATTATATGCCCGTTATTTTTAATCTGATATAATGTTACTGCAATTAACGCCTCCATTTTGTTATGAATCGACGATAAATATCACAAGACAGTAAATAAATCAGGTATTATAAATGGAAACTAATATTTAACTTCATCATTAATATATTATTTAATTTCCTATATTACAAAAGATTCACTTTCCAAATCCGTAAAGTATTGTATTACCTTTAGCCGGCAGCCAGCTCCCGACTGTGCCGCTCGATCGAAAATTCGATCTTAATTTCGGCGTCGTAGGCGGTCGCTGATCATCTCTTCGGACTTGCTAGTAATTAGGATAATGCTAATTTCCCTTGCGTATCTTATCTCTGAAGTTGTGATTCTAAATGTCTTAGCCTACGATCTCAGAACCAATATTTTGCTGTTCCTTGTGCATTAGTAGATTCGTAGATCCAATGGTAGATTAAGTTTGCCTCTATGCGTTGTTAAGGGTATACTTATGGGCGGTGGTAAATTCGGACGATTTTGCCAGAGAGTCCTCGCGTTTAGACTAAATGCGTGAGAGCTGTTGGATGATAAACTTCGTTGTTAGGTACTATTCTATTTGGAGGGCAGTTCCCGACGCCGCTCGAGCCCCAAAACAATGCTTTTAGGGGGAAGGACCCTCTACAGCATCCCTTTAATGGATTCCGCCCTATACAATCTACCGAAATGGACCATGTGACTCACCCGCCGAGCGTTGCAAATTATGGGCAGCATTTCCTCTCTCCCCCCGTCCACTCACCAAACCCCAGACCCTCTCTCGTATGTCTTTGTGACTTTCCCGGAAAACTCCGCTTCCCTTCCTTTACCCCCCTCTTCACCTCGCGTTTTGGAGAAGGGGACCGCGAAACTCGTAAACCCTTCAGTCTTACCCTAATGCAGAATGGGGGGAGACTCCAACCACAACCAGGGTCATCGCCTCACCTCTTCCACCCCTTTCACCATTTGGCGCTAACTATTCGACGCTTTGTAGCCAGCTTTAAGTAGTGCAAGAGTTTCTCTCTTTCAAAATTTTTCGGAAGCTGCCCCAAAACTTCGAATATGTAAGATTGATCCCATCTGTCGCATCTGGAAAGCATTTCGATAGATTCTTTAGCTACAAAATCTCTTTATTTGAGTGAAAAAAAAACAAGTGATGTATTATTTATTTTTTATATCGGCGAATTACGTTGTAAGATATATGAACAATTACGACTCTGTCCGTAAGTTGGTCAGGGTTGTGTTATATGGGGCATATTGTGAGAACAGCTAACCTTCTTCCCTAATAATCTTAATTGAACTACTTTTGCCCCTCGTATCGGGATTTCTTAATCTTTCCATTTCTTATCATTCAATCGAAGAGCATATGGGCATAGATGGGAGGCTTAAGGTTGTCTGAATCCTCTCTTCCCAGATAAACAACAATTTACCAGATATAGGTAACTACGCAATTAATTCACCAGTATTTAAAATGGGTAAACCCTTAATTATCTCACATTCTCATCCATCGCATCTTCCATGATTGTTTATGAGTTATGAAAATTATTAATTATGAAAATGAAATTAAATCTAAACTTGGAGCTTGTACGTGGTGGAAGGGCTCCATATTAGCAATGAAAACCCATCGTGACTTTAACATTTTATTTGAAAATTACTTCCGGTTTGAGCTGTCACGCCATTATCAAGTACATAAATAATGGTATTTATGTTCTTGATAATGGCGTAACATCCGAAACCAGTGGTAATTTTTGAAATATATTATGTGTAAATAAATTTAAATAAATTCACGATGTGTTTTCATTCCTAATATTTAAAATGTGATATTATTAATTCCCCTATGGAAGATAATTGCGAGAAAGAATGTTGAACTTCACTGAGTTCTTAAAACCTCTCTTTCCCTCCCCTCCCAAAAATTCTCTGCGCTCTAACAAGGGCGTTGGACTGCCCACAGGACTACACACATGTATACCCCCAGGGATCCACTGAAAAATTCCTTGTTATTCGAGAACGGGACTCGTTGGGGGTACCAGTTCGTAATCCATCCCTCCAACACGATTCTTGGACGGTGAGTGTTTCTTCGTTATTGAGTTTAATTTGTCGACGCGGGCAGGTTCATGATCAGACTACTGTGCGACGTAAAGGCTATAGCGGGATAAGATGGTAAAATCTGCACTAGGCTGGATTCTTATTTGGGATTATGCACTCGAAAGTAATTATTTAGAAACCCCTTCAGCGAAATTTTTAGATGCCTAGGTGGTCCCACGGTCCTTTTATCGTAAAAAACGTGTTTTTTCGAAAATCATTTTTCCTGAGCGATCCTTTGCTTTAAAAAATCTGAAAAAAATCATGAAAGTATATTTTAATGTCCACATACAGCCTGATTTTTTTCATACTTTTTGGGTCAAAATTGAGTTTATGAAAAATATTTTAATTTTTTCATGAATTTTTAGGTTATGTTAGTAATATTTGGCAAACTTTTAAAAAATCATTTTTTGTGTATTTTTTATTGTTCTTTTGAATGGCCGTGTTAGATTTGCCATTTTGACTCCGGAAAATCCTCAAAATTTGAAAAAACCCAATTTTTGGTGTTTTTCCCCATACTTTTTAGCAGATAAACTCTACCGCATGTCAATTAATAACGATTTTTTAATTATATTTTCGTTTTTTTACATGATTGGATCAGGTTTTCCGTTTGAGCTTCAAAGAAAATATAGCCCTGCGTCTTAGTGAGCTCCCTGAATACATGCTGCACGGTATACAACTGCTATGTAAAATCTCTAAAATGATAAAAGGGAAAATATTAAAAATTAAATATTAACTATGCTTAATTAGCATCATTTTATTGGATTTTGAAATTTTATCGAATTCGTATTACAATTGTGGTAGATGCCGCATACTTTAACAGCTGATCAATGCGTATTTCCGCGTTTTAAAGGGGGACTTGGAGTCTTTGTAAAGATTATTTTGTTAAGATTATTTGAATGTGTTTGGGAGGATAATACAGAACTATTGGGGAATTGATGAGATATATTGTTGTAATGGCACGCTGGGGATATTGTTTAATTACGTACGCTGGATTGTTGCGAGGAGTGTGAAGTTTCGCTGAGGGAAATGTATTGTTGACAGTCGTCACTCGAGAAATGAACTTATCGGTGTTATTATCGGTGTGCGCGAGTGTACTGAATACGGCGAGTTATAACTGTGAGTGTGCGGAAATCTTAGTGAACTGAATTTTTAAATTTTACCATTCATGGATAAAATTTATAAAATAATTATTTAGTAAATACTAATTTTTATAGTGGACCTCTTTTCAATTTTTATTAACAGTAATGACATTTTATTGTATTACAATATTACAAAATACTTAAATATGTTCAAAACCACATAAAAATAATAGCTTTAGTCTTCGTCACTGTCTTCGTTAATGACGGGGTCAGTATCTAACTTGATAAATAATTCTGAAAGAATTTTTGCTGGTCTAATAATTTTTGACTTATACCTTGCATTACTAAGGTAATAAATAACTGCGGCTATGTGAGAACATGACCCTACAGTTCTTAATCCATTGGCACAGTCACAAGCATGGCGCAAAATTCCATTATACCCCATTGAATTAGGCTTGTATTCGACATAACATTTGTAGGTCTTACTATTAATGTGTCTTGACCTAACGAAAACTTTAATGATGCTAGGTTTCATCCTAATATACTCCAAATTAATGCTATCATTTTCATCCATTAACTCAGCTAAGTAGCAAATGGCTTGACCTAACTGATAGGTCCCTGAAAAAAATATTTTGAGGTCCCTCTCAGTCATCTCTGGAAAATCTTCCACTTCTTCAGAAGTTAGTTTTACCGCAGAAGTGGGCCGCCTTGACCATCTAGCTGTATCAGCTTCTACTGCTAAAGTATTTTCGTTAGATTTAGAATCAAGCATTCTTCGAATTATTAAATCCTGCAATCCATCATCATCTTTATCACAATTTAAGCGTTTGCCAAAAGTATTATTAAGGAAACATGCAATTTTAGCGTAAGAACCCACTTTTGGTAAGAGCTTATTGTCCAATTGCTGGTGAAGGAGCTTATATTTTTTGCTAAGAATGCCGTGAATCGCCTCAACGACCCATCTAAGTTTTGTGACGAAGCGAGATTCATTGGATTCAATCGCACTTAAATTAGATCTTTTTCCTGTTAAGGCAGGCATTAGAACCTTGAATCCGAGAATTTCTAGGAAGGGTACCACATCCCTAAAACTAAAAACGTCTGTGAGGCTGAAGTTGACAATTTGTTTAAAAATAAACATATCTCATCTGCAGTTAAAAGGCTTGTGTTACTATATACCTGAACTAACTTAAGATCTTCGTGAAAAAACCGGTGTTTTATTAAATGGTCAGAGCATACTCGATTTCCACGTGGAATGAATATTTTCATGTGTCTAAAACATTGCAACCTTGCATTCAATGGGACAACAGTCAAGTTACTTTTATTTCTGCACACGCAACACACTGCATGAGAAATAAATGTTCTTTGGAGCGGCAATTCGGTAGTAGGTTGTATTTCTTCTGGTTTCTTTAATTCCACTTCAAAAACGCTCTCAGAACTCTGCGAGCTAGATATCTCCGAACTTGACTGAGAATCCATTGGCTGATTTTCTTCACTGCGTGAATGTTCTGGTTCCACAATTGTTTTACGCGTACCAAAAAATACAATTCGTCTGCATTTATCGCGAAGCTTAAACCCGATTTCAACATAGCCGAGATTCAACTGTTCTCGAACGGCTTCAACATCACCTGACGAATTAATTATCTTGATCGGAGCTGCTATTTTACTTAGATGTCTTTTGAGACAGTTGCAACATTGGTCGGTTGCATCGAAATTATCCATCTTCTTTAAATACTCTGGAAAAGTAAATATTTAAGATATACCAAAAATCATGAATATAATTACAAATCATTTCTAAAAATTGTTCATTAATAATTAATAAATATATGTATATATAAATAATTAAATCCATGATTCAGTATATATTAATTTCAAAATAATTAAATCTGATTTCATTCGCAATAGTTAAAACAAACATTTTTATTCCGAAACCCCCAAGGCATAGCAGATATACAGACAAACAACTACCGTACCGGATTTAATAATTCGAAGAATGCTTGATTCTAAATCTAACGAAAATACTTTAGCAGTAGAAGCTGAGACAGCTAGATGGTCAAGGCGGCCCACTTCTGCGGTAAAACTAACTTCTGAAGAAGTGGAAGATTTTCCAGAGATGACTGAGAGGGACCTCAAAATATTTTTTTCAGGGACCTATCAGTTAGGTCAAGCCATTTGCTACTTAGCTGAGTTAATGGATGAAAATGATAGCATTAATTTGGAGTATATTAGGATGAAACCTAGCATCATTAAAGTTTTCGTTAGGTCAAGACACATTAATAGTAAGACCTACAAATGTTATGTCGAATACAAGCCTAATTCAATGGGGTATAATGGAATTTTGCGCCATGCTTGTGACTGTGCCAATGGATTAAGAACTGTAGGGTCATGTTCTCACATAGCCGCAGTTATTTATTACCTTAGTAATGCAAGGTATAAGTCAAAAATTATTAGACCAGCAAAAATTCTTTCAGAATTATTTATCAAGTTAGATACTGACCCCGTCATTAACGAAGACAGTGACGAAGACTAAAGCTATTATTTTTATGTGGTTTTGAACATATTTAAGTATTTTGTAATATTGTAATACAATAAAATGTCATTACTGTTAATAAAAATTGAAAAGAGGTCCACTATAAAAATTAGTATTTACTAAATAATTATTTTATAAATTTTATCCATGAATGGTAAAATTTAAAAATTCAGTTCACTAAGATTTCCGCACACTCACAGTTATAACTCGCCGTATTCAGTACACTCGCGCACACCGATAATAACACCGATAAGTTCATTTCTCGAGTGACGACTGTCAACAATACATTTCCCTCAGCGAAACTTCACACTCCTCGCAACAATCCAGCGTACGTAATTAAACAATATCCCCAGCGTGCCATTACAACAATATATCTCATCAATTCCCCAATAGTTCTGTATTATCCTCCCAAACACATTCAAATAATCTTAACAAAATAATCTTTACAAAGACTCCAAGTCCCCCTTTAAAACGCGGAAATACGCATTGATCAGCTGTTAAAGTATGCGGCATCTACCACAATTGTAATACGAATTCGATAAAATTTCAAAATCCAATAAAATGATGCTAATTAAGCATAGTTAATATTTAATTTTTAATATTTTCCCTTTTATCATTTTAGAGATTTTACATAGCAGTTGTATACCGTGCAGCATGTATTCAGGGAGCTCACTAAGACGCAGGGCTATATTTTCTTTGAAGCTCAAACGGAAAACCTGATCCAATCATGTAAAAAAACGAAAATATAATTAAAAAATCGTTATTAATTGACATGCGGTAGAGTTTATCTGCTAAAAAGTATGGGGAAAAACACCAAAAATTGGGTTTTTTCAAATTTTGAGGATTTTCCGGAGTCAAAATGGCAAATCTAACACGGCCATTCAAAAGAACAATAAAAAATACACAAAAAATGATTTTTTAAAAGTTTGCCAAATATTACTAACATAACCTAAAAATTCATGAAAAAATTAAAATATTTTTCATAAACTCAATTTTGACCCAAAAAGTATGAAAAAAATCAGGCTGTATGTGGACATTAAAATATACTTTCATGATTTTTTTCAGATTTTTTAAAGCAAAGGATCGCTCAGGAAAAATGATTTTCGAAAAAACACGTTTTTTACGATAAAAGGACCGTGGGACCACCTAGGCATCTAAAAATTTCGCTGAAGGGGTTTCTAAATAATTACTTTCGAGTGCATTATCCCAAATAAGAATCCAGCCTAGTGCAGATTTTACCATCTTATCCTGCTATAGCCTTTATTCTCCTTGTTGGCCTCCCGTTCTAGATTACTGTTATCCTATTCCGACCGCTTCCCCACCTTCTTCGTCTTCAAATGCCAAGGTGTCGAGCTAATGCCTTCCTCCCCATAATTTCTCTCCGTCTCTTTCATCTCGGAAACACCCACCTATTTTCCCCTGGATAGCATTCTAATTTTCCTCCCGATATCAACACAAATTCTGACTTCACGTCATCGCCGCATACCCGGTGATATTTGATACCACGGTGACTGATTTTTACTTCTCGTGGAAACCATTGTGTGGAATTATTCGATTAAATGTTCCATGGTATCGAAGCCTTCCTTGTTTCCGAGTAAGTAAAGGCCGCTATACATGGTGAATGATCATGCGAATGATCATGCTGAATGATCACGTGATCGTTCACCGGATCATGCGAGCAAAATAGAACTGAATTCATTGAAAATATTCACTGAATGATCATGCGCACGATGGTTCATTCACGAATTTTTCCGTTATACACTGCGAATGATTTCATTCGCATGATAATTCCGTGCCCCGTGTTTAGCGGCCTAAAAGGCCGTTTTACTCGGGGTACGGAATTGCGCAGATTAGAGCTGCATTAATTTCTAAAATGGCGTGGAATTGCGCGAATGCATGAATGAAATTAGAACAGGGGCTATTTTGCCGTCTCGCATCCACGCATTCTCGCACGTGTTCTAGCAATTTACCGCTTTACACGACGCAATTTTGATTGCGCCTTCGCACGTACGTCAGATTGCGCAACTCCGTGTACCGTGTAAAACGGCCTAAAGACTCGATTGCATTAAGGCTTGTCCGCAGGGCTGTCTGATATGGTGTTCTCTGGTAGTTCGATTTATGGAGTTACAGAGCTTTATAAAGAATTTTCTTCTCTTGTTTGCAGCGTCAGAAACAGGGTTTTACCGTATTGTCATTATTCGTCTGCCTTGTTTCAGTGGTATCAGCATTTAAAATGATATTTATTGTAGATTGTGCGTAGATAATTTCGGTTTTCTTGATTTTCTCTCAGGTCAGTCATTGAATTATTTTAACTTTTCATAGTCTTATGATAGTAATTAATTATTCATTGGAGTGTGGGTACACCTACCTACCACTCCCAAGTTCCTGAAGAATAAGTACTCTACGTATCCTATGTATCCTCAGGCACTGAAGGAGGGTAGGTAGTGTACCTACACTCCAAGAAAAAATTAATTATAATATTAATTTTGGTCATGACGAAGAAATCGATTTAGTCTTATGATAGAGTTTTTTTTGTGCACAAAACTAATGTTTGGAACAACTAACGTCTTAAACCTTCGATTTTTCTTGGCGTCTGTTCGATCCACTGTGTTATATTATTTCCATATTTTCGTCCTGGGATCATCAAAGAAATTCCAATCCGGAGTAGTAATCAGTCCGCCTCGACAAGAGCGCTAAGCCTGCCTCGTCTTAGATGGGCCCATATATTTTTTCTGTCGCAGGAATCTGCAGTCCAGCTGTCGAAGCGCCCGGAAGCTTAAGTGGGTCAGTCTAAAATATAAATTCCGACTGACGCTTAGATTATGGGTTACAAAATAGTCCAAAGGCAACAATGACTGTGTGTTGTTTTCAGTTTTATTTTAAACTTTTCGGACGCTTTCGTTGCCAATATTTTACGATCTCCAAGTCGTTAAATTTCGAGAAATGTTTGAGGCTTTTCTCTAAATAGATTCCTGTCTTTAAACTCTTGATATTCTCTAATCCGTTCGATGATGTAGCTGCGAAATTAGCTGATCGGAAGAAACTTCTTATGTAGGGCATCAGTAGGGTTTCTTAGTGTGTGCTAACCGTACAGTGCCTCAATTGTTTTGTACGGTAATTCTACTCGTCTGAATCCAATTTACTTCGAAGCTGTGTGTTGAATTTCGTCTGTTTTTTGTTTTGGCCTAAACATGCTTATGCGTCATTTTGCATTTTTGGTACTGTTTAGATTAACTCATGTGCTTTTTTATTTTTTTAAGTAATGGCTATTTCGTGATTATTGAACCGTCTAGTAAGCTCCAAACAATTGTCTTGGCACGCCTTACGAAGGTTCTTCCCGTTATAGTTATTGGAAGAGAGACTTCGCATTGTATTTGCGTTCCTTATTTGGTGTCAGGATATAATTGCCACTATCTAGGACCTACGTAATCGTATTCATATGTTGAAACCATATTCTTATGTGATTTGTGTGTGAAATTTTCGCTACGAGAGGCTTATTAAAGCCTCTAATATGAAAACTTAGATGTTTCCATTATATTATTTTCCCGGTTGAAGTATTTTGCATGTTGTTGGAGCATCTTATTAATCTCAAGTAATTTGCACCGTCCTTGAACTTTATTTTTAATTCTTTTTTCTTCAAAGAGCTAATTTTTTTCTCGGGAGTTTTTGTCGTTTGATCACTCTGCGGAAGGTTCTTTAAATGGGCGCTTCATTTTATATATTTATGGACTTTTTTTGTTTACTATCACCTTTTTCGTCCCTTAAAACTATCCACAACTATATAAAACAATTCCTATGAACGCAGTAGCCAATCGATGGGTGAAACGTATTAATTTTTACTGTTGCAAATCCGCTGTCGTTCAAGGTAGGGCTAGATGGAAGTCGACAAACTAAAATAAGTGATCACATCCGTAGGTTGATCATTTTTCGTTTTGAAGGTCATTCCTACGTTTTACGTGCACCATTCCTATAATACTTCCCCCTCAGTACACGGTTTATCCACAACTCTTCTTCCTCTTTATCTCATCTAGGAGTATCATGTCCTTCTTTTTCTAATCATTCATTGTAAAAGCCTGTTTATCTTTTGTTTGAGAATATATGTTTAGCGAGAAACACCATACTTTCAAGTGTGTGAGAGATAGTAATAATTTTCAGCTGTTTGTCACAAAAAATTCATACAGAAATCGAGGAATTTTGGACAAAGGTTGTAAACTTAAAGATTAGAAACTGATTTTCCACTTATTCAAAACCATTCGTTCTACTGGCATTGATGATTAAGTTTTGTTTGATGTATTGGTCCAATCATCTTTGAAAATTGGTACTAATTAAAAGTCTATTGTAATGTAGTTAGAATTTTTGCGCTCTCCACTGAAAATGTTATGGTATCGAAATGATTACCTTATGGCGGGAACTTAATCAAAAGAAAGCGAAAGAATAAGGAGCACAGGAAAGAGCAGAATTGGCGTTTGAATACTGCTCTGCGTAGTCATCCTCTGGTCTCACCTCATCTGTTACCGATCGTGTCAATGCACTTCCGTCTAGAATGCATCCCCGTTGTGTTTGAAATAAATATGAATAAAAAAGTAATAAACTGGATAAGAAGAGACTCCCGGGGGCGTAGTGTTGGCGAAGTGGGAGAGAAACGTCCATCAATTACCTTAGGCCTTAATCTTGTCATTGAGAGGGGATACGAGACTCCTGGCTAATTCACCACACTCGGGGGTTGGGGAGGAGTTGGTGGGTTGGTTGATGGATGATCTCCTTAATGAGTAGACGAGGTGATGGGGAGTGGGGGGGAAGAAATTGGAAGAAGCCGCGGACTCCGATGCATTTCTTTCAGGATAAACTATCCGAGTCACCCGGGTGACCGGGAATTCCTTCACTGCCCTCGCCCTACGATGCGACTCGTCGGTATTCCATTGATGGAGGTGGCGCAAGGTGGTGACAGACAACAATGCTAGCTCTCATGTTCCTTGCCATACTACCCCGCAAGCCGCCTAAAAAGACGGGCACCAGGCGTGTGTCAGCACACCACATTTACACATGAAAAGCAAATCCTCAAAACAAATTACGACTAGTATTTATTAAAGTCCTTTATTGTTCGGGAAAAAAACTAATTCCCATATCTATCGGTTCGGAGAAATATATCTCTCAATTTATCGCTTCTCTCGGACCTGGAAATATAGTGGGGCTCTACCGCATTATTGAAGAAGTAAATAGTCAGGATTCCTCTGGACTGCGGCATATTCGCACTAATTAAACTCGAACCTATCGTGGGGAAGACATATAAGGAATATTTTTGACAGAGCCCTGAAGAAGTTAGAATTCATCAAGTGTATTGTGGGGAGATTTTCGGATGAGAAAGTAAAATAGAGGTGGTATTTCGCTCTCTTCCGACCACACCTTGTATTTGCAGCGGGCGTATGGGATCCGGTGCAGAAATAATCAATCCGTGAACTTAATAAAATACTAAGTAAAGCTGCGCGATTTGTTGAAACCTGCTACGGGCGCACAGAAAGCGTGTTTAACGCATTAGGTTGGGAGCCGCTAGAGACTCGAAGATAGCGCGCTTAGCTTAGATTGCTTGAACAATTGAGAATGGATATCTTTAAGAGTGACACAGAACATCATATTGGAGCCCCACTATATTTCCAGGTCTGATAGAAGCGATACATTAAGATATATATATTTTTAGAACGGATAGTCAGGGTTTCTTGATGGTCTACTGAAAGAGGCCTTCAGCATATTTCAATGTAATCTCTAGTAGTAAGAAGTAGTTATTGACTCGTAACATTTCAAAGATATCGTTTCAATTGTATCTTCTACACCGATGTCCTTCATTTTTTCTCGTACTTGGTCGATTTCTTAATCACTAAAAATAGTTACTCTTCATCAGTCATGACATTATCTCTTGCCGTCATTTGAGTAATGAAATCGGAGCTTGCTCAACAATATGAAGAACACTATTTACTATGATCGCGATTTTTTTTTAATCTTCCAGTTCTCATAAGCTCAATTTCACATGTGCTAAATGTTTTATTAATGTGTAGCCGGTTACTTCGTAGACTTAGTTGATTAATTAACTCTTACTTTTCGAAATTAAATTCTCTGCCTTATCTAGTTCTTTCGCATTCAATTTTCTCTCAAACGAACTGGAGCTAGTACGATATTGATTATCGCTCGTATTTTGATGACGCCAGCCAGATTTCCGTGTCGTAGAGTACGTATTCAAAATAGTTATGCTTCTTGTTTGGAAGGTACTTTGCGCTTGAGGCGGATGAAACCTCTATTTGATAAGCAGTAGGTACTATGAAATTAAAGCGCTCTTTTACGATACTGTATTGCTTTTCATTTCTTTGTGAGTGAAAGTGACGAGACGTGACAGTGTGCAATGAGCGGTGAAAGGAAATTCTAAGCTATCGGGGAAAAAAACGTTAGACTGTTTAATCGATGTTTGCCAGAGAGGTTCAGAAATCCACCGGACTTGCGCTGTGCGCTTGCAAAATTGATTCCCAGAGCAAATTCCTACGCCACTCATGGCTGCGTTCGATGAATAAATTAGAGTAAACAGCGATTCGTGTGAAATAGACCGCGCAAGTTTTCGTTCCAGTTTTCATGTATGAAAGTCATCGTGTGGTAGGTCGATCAGGAAATTGTTCTTTTATTCGGCTAGTTTGAACGTCAAGATTTTCTTGCCATGCAGCATTTCATGAATAAAGAGGAAGGTGGTGTATGAATGTGTTTAGATATATTTGCCAAATATTATTTAGCAATAAATTCTGCGTTAATTTTACGGGCCTAATTACGTGTTCGTCAGTAGAATGATAAAATATAGGTCATAATTTATTTAAACGAAATGTTTGCGTAAAGCTTTTGAATTAAATTTTTTATAAATTTTCATTGACATGACGGTAGTGAGTAGGTGTGGTATAGCTCGCTTTTGATCTCCCTGCAGTCCCTGGCTCTTCGATGCGTTGATTTGCAGTTTTTGATTAATTAACAATAGTGAGTAACTGTTTCAGGCTACCATCCTATTGGCTACGTATCTACGTGCTTGCGTTTTTGGTATTTTTTGTAGAATACTGGAAAGGGAAACATTGAAAACACTGTGCTTCAGCTAGCTCAAAATTTACTCGTTTAAAAGGATTCGCGGCATTTTTTTCGCGAGGAAGTAGTTGGTTAAAGCTTATGCCATCATGTTGAAATGTTTTGGATGTATAGAGGAGACTCCCGTTTTCATTTTCCTTTATCTCATGTTTGAAACTTTGACGTCATTATTTTTTCCAATCCATTTCTTTATCTCGGATCCAGGAAAACATTGACTAAGATCTGCTTTTTACGCCGTGAAATTTTTATGATGATTAATCGTGCTTGAGATGTGCAATTTGTCGCGAAAAAATACATTAGGACCGATTGAACGGTTGCTATGCGTCCTTTACATCTTCGTTGCTAGGCTTAAGGCCGCTCTACACGGTGAATGATCATGCTGAATGATCACGTGATCTTTCACGGGATCATGCGAGCAAAATGAAACATCTTCTAATTTTCACTGAATGATCATGCGCATGATCATTCGCAGGATTGCGCGGATTTTTCCGGCATACGCGCCGAATGATTTCATTCACATGACCATTCATCATGATCATTCGCATGATCATTCACAGTGTATAGCGGCCTTTAGATTTGGGATTCGGCCTTTAGATTTGTATCTGAGGATAATTTAATTGCCCTTTGAATGACAAAATTCGCTGCTTTTCGTGATTCGTGTCCGTCTCTATATTTCACTTTCTCCAGGATATGAAATCGTCGCGAATTCAAATGATCGTCCGTTTCCCTGAGTCCATCGTAATATATATCCTCTCCACCTTCCTCCTCATCCACCTATGCATCGATTTCCTTTGACGCGCGTTGAAGTGGTGGGGAACATCTCTTCAATCGATTCGACGCACTCCTGAAGACGGGGAATGCATACTTATTCCCCACTCGTCGTTCGCAGCGTCAGCGATGTCCTTGGATAATGTCAGACTGCGGTGGTTGCCCCCGCAAACACTGACAGCAGGGACAAGTTATAAGCACGCGTCATTCCGCCCACCGGAAATGGTGTCTGCCACTGTTTTTAGGGACGCTGGAATAAATTACGTGACGGATGATCGGGGTCATGATTACATATTCCTATCCTGCATGCTACCTTGCGACAGCCTAACCTGGGGTGGGTATTTAGCAGGGATGGCAAGTGAAACGAAACGAAAATATTTGTTTCGACCCGGATGGAAACGAAAATACGAGGCCTAAGATTTGATTCGTTCTCGCACGAAATGAAAATCATCAAGGATTTTAGTTTCGACCCGAGACGAAACTTTACTCCCAGGAAAGAAACTAAATTAATCGCTCCGCTGCTCATACCTAAGTTTCAATCCCAGAAGTAGAGATGTAGGGGGGATAGGAGGGAATAGTTTCGACCCATTTCATCACAGAATATAGAGAGGTTAAAATATTGAGCTTAAAAATTGAATGGCTAGTTTTCGTTCACCTTTCTCCTGTCTGTAGTAAAAATATAAGTGCCCCATGCAACTAATGGTGGTAGTCCGAACCTCTACTTCATTCAACCACACTTCGTACTCGGTTTGTGGGTCGAAACTAAACTGTTCGAATGTGAAGCACGTGGTCCCTCCGGTGCGCAACGTAATCTGTGTTTTGTTTCGTCCCAGGGTATTAGTTTAGTTTCTACACGAAGTAATTTTGACTCCGATTTTGTTTCGACCCTGATTTTAACTTCCTGGGTTTAAATCCATTTCGTTTCGTTTCTACATTTCGCTCCCGGGTGCGAAACCACGGCAATTTTACTGGTTTCGTCTTCCTTTTAGTTTCAATTGCCAACCTCTGGTATTTAGCTACTCTTCTACTGACGAGTTTGATTTATGTGAGCTACTCCTTGAATAATCGTATTTTTCCCATTAGTTAAGTTTGCGAGGGCCGGTTTTCAACTTTAAATTGCCAGTCAACGTGGTAATGATGGTCAATTTAATTTTTAAATCGCTACGAGCCAGGTGCTTAAAGTTCTCGTGCAAATAATGCTACCTCTTGTTGATGGAGAAAGGATCATCGCTAGAGAAAAACATTACTTTCCACGACTCATACGAGAGGCAATAGAAATCGCGAAAACTTCCACTTTCAACAGGGAGGACAGCTATTCGCTCTCAAACACATGGAAGAGATGCGAAAAATCCACAGAGAAGAAATCATTCGCCTTGACCGGGATTCGAACCCGGATCCCTCGATTTCCGGCTTTACTCTCCGGCTGTGGCGCCGTGCGCACGATTTGGACTGCTCGTCGCATAATATGCTCAGCAGTCCATACCACCTTGTCCGGTATAGTCCACAAATTTCCACAGGGATGAATGACGCCTCGGTAGCTTAACTGGCTAAAGCACTCGGCCGGAAATCGAGGGATCCGGGTTCGAATCCCGGTCAAGGCGAATGATTTTTTCTCTGTGGATTTTTCGCACAATTGTGCATTGCGGGTGACTCCCGTAAAAGTTATCACCGTGGCTAGTCCCGGTATACTTAAAAATACATGGAAGAGACTCTTACCCACGGACCAATCAGAACGCACCTAGCCCAAACCAAGGCCTATATAAGACGGGCAAAAAACCTGCATCCGATACTTCGTACCTGAAGACGCTAGCTGCAACGCCGGCGAAACTGTCGTCTTGAAGATGAATCGACGCGGAGGTCAACCCGGAAACCTTGCTACGCATACGAATGCTACCTCTTGTTATAATCAGTTTGATTATTGTATCATTAGACTCAGCAGTGGACAATTTATCGAAGACGGTTCAAGAATCAATTTCGACCACCACAGTTTAAGGTTGGAATGTGTGAACACACCGCTTAGAAGATGTGCTATAAGTATTAAAATTTCACTAAATGTCAGTGTAACTGTGCAAAACATAAGGGACAGACTAGACTACAGAGCCGATTACCGCCGGTGCACCGGTGAAAAATCAATGTAATTTCCGGCGTCGCAAACTTATTTCAAAGATAACTGCATAAAAACCTCAAGAAATTTTCAAAGAATGCTCTCACGCTAAGTTACTCCGCGTGACTTTGCCGAAAACCCATTTGAAACTCTACCTAAATGTAAAACTTTGTCGAAAAACAGTATCCGCCATTTTGTAACTGCACGTTAAGAATTTATCGATGATATTCTTTATGATCACGGAAAATTAAAGAAAAAACCCTGTGCCAACAGATTATGTGGTTTTTTATTCTGCAAGAATCCACCCATAACTTCCCCATCTACTTACTTTGGAAGATTTTCAGAGAAAATTGAAGACGTTTTTATGGAAATTTGTTCACGTTTGAGCCTCTTTATCTCAGTAACGGGTGGGGTCTATGTCAACTGAAGTACATATCCATATATTTCAATCATTTTTTAGTATACCTGCGAAGTTTCAAGTTTATAACTCAAAAAAAGCCATTTTGTAATTTTGTCCGGCTTTTTCCGAGTTCCGCCCACTGTGCGGTGTGTTGAAGTGGTCCGTCGCGGTACGTTGTGGCTCTTGGTCGTCATCGTCATAATTGGCAGTCCGCTGTTAATCCTCATTAGCCTCTCCCAGTGGTCGATCTAGGGGTCCTGTACGTCATCTTCAGCGAGACTGGCTGCACCTTATTGTTAGACCTAATTGTTTGACCAATGGTCTAAGGGTTGCACGCTCCACATCAGCGCTCGCAGTGACATTCAGCGGATTTTTCTAAAACTCTAAACAATGCCGATCACATCTGGCGCTGTTTCGCTTGCCTAGTGACATTTGTTTCAATATTATTACAAGTTAAAATCGGGTCATTCTTTTTGGGACACGCTGTATAATTGTTGCTGTGGTTACGTTTTTGTTGATAGCTACATCTGTCATAAAAACGACCTGTTGAAAAAATTATTTATAAGGCGGGAATGAGGAGCCCATCTCCTCATCTAAGGGGTCCATTGCCCCCCCCCCCCTTGGACGTCCAATTTACTCTAGATAGAAAGGTAATTAGGTAATTTTTGTTCGGACCCGCATTACTTCTGGGAGTTTACCCCATACTTAGCCCCCCTTAGTCCCTATCCTGGATCCGCCACTGGCCTCTTCTCCAGATAACTCTGTGTTGTACCTTCTTCATCCCCTTGTAGCCTGTCTTTTCTAAATCGTCTGTAATTTTCTTTCTTCTACGTCATTTACTCTTTTCTTCCACCATTCCTTCCAATATCTCCTTCATAAAAATAATCTCTTCTCAATATACGCATCTGTCATTTTGGCTTCCTCGTTTTGACCTTATACATCAGTCCTCTATCATTCCCCATTCTGGTTCAGTACTGCCTTTCTCACTCTCTCTACCCAACTGTTGTTCAGCAAACTTCTCCAAAACCTCATCTCAAATTCCTCATTCCGTTTTTTTTTCATGCCGCCCTTGTATCACTAACTCTTCATAATGAATGTTGGGCGAATATATTTTGCCACCCAACCCGTACCTTCATCTTGCACGCGTTATTTTTACATACATTCGAGAGGTCAACTCATCCACATTCTGCTGCTCAATATGCCCATTCGTGGCTCTGTCGGAGATTGAATGATGTAGCAGTTGTCATATGGGGTCAGTTTGTTTTCTGCCACACTTGTAATTTGGTAATTCTCCCCTTGTTGAAACATCATAAATTGCTTCTGAAATAAATAATACTTCATTTTTCATTCGTCTGGTCTCTGACTTGAATGATTTGGTTCAAAACTCAATAATAAAAGAATCTTACTATAGAATCGATGGTCTATGTATTTAATAATTATATCTAATTTCCGCCATATCTTCCAACCTAATGAATAGGGCTCTGTATCACCGCTCATGTGTATTATACTGTTTTTTTTTTAATTAATAGACCGCATTCGGAGAGCTGTTGGATCTTAAAATGAATCGTTCAGTGAGTCATTCATTCCTTGAGGAAACAACGTAGCGATGAAACAATGGAAATTAACCGTTCAGGTGAAAGTGAACCCTAGATGTAAGCTGTTACTTGCGCGCCGCCGGCGGTCACTTTTTGAGCCTCCAAACAATACTTGTATTTGGCTAAATCTGTGATGTCATCCGAAATGAAGCACAAATTCGAAAATAGAGAATAACCTAGTGACGTGGTTATGGTTAAATAGCTCTAGGTGGCTGTGGAATAACCCCTAGGACGTGGATGTTCTGAAACTGATTAGATCTGTAGAGACACCGGTACATGAGCTGTCGGGTTTTGTTAGTTCCAGGGAGTAAATGTACCTTCAAGATAGGAGAAATACAGTGTGTCCCAAAAAGAATGACCCGATTTTAAATCATCATCATTAGTCAACAATCCTAAGATTGGTTTGACGCAGCTCTCCATTTCTCTCTCCTATCCGCTAATCTCTTCATAGCTACATATTTATTCTCTTTTACATCCTTTATAACCTGACCTATATAACTCATTCGGGGCCGTCCCTTGCCCTTTTTCCCTTCCACTTGTCCTTCAACGATTGTCTTCATCCGACCATCGTGCCTCAAAATGTGGCCAACTAAGTTGTCCCTTCCTCTGCTTAATGTTTTTAGGATTATTTATTCGGAAGAAGGGCTTAACATCAACATATTGTATGCTAAATTACTCACAAAAGACAAAAGTTTATAAAAAATCCATCACAAATGTTCAATGTGTCCTCCATTGGCTGCGCGGACGACATCTAGCCGATAGCTGAATTCATCCCAAACTGAGGGTAAGGTGTTGTCTGTCACTGAAGCTACAGCAGCTGATGTTCATATTTTTTGTTCGTCAATGTCATGAGGTAAGGGAGGAACGTAAACACGCTGTTTAACATTTCCCAAAAGGAAAAAAATCGCATGGTGTTATGTCAGGGGACCTAGGAGGCCAAGAGTGTAAAGCCTGTTCTCTCGGTCCTGTACGTCATCTTCAGAGAGACTGGCTGCACCTTATTGTTAGACCTAATTGTTTGACCAATGGTCTAAGGGTTGCACGCTCCATATCAGCGCTCTTAGTGACATTCAGCGGATTTTTCTAAAACTCTAAACAATGCCGATCACATCTGGCGCTGTTTCGCTTGCCTAGTGACATTCGTTTCAATATTATTACAAGTTAAAATCGGGTCATTCTTTTTGGTACACGCTGTATAATTGTTGCTATAGTTACGTTTTTGTTGATAGCTACATCAGTCATAAAAACGACCTGTTGAAAAAATTACTTATGAGGCGGGAATGAGGAGCCTATCTCCAGTTTCTCCGGGGATATGCGTCTAGGTTTTTCATTTGATCATTCGTTTGTGAATGAGTGTTGGTGGGACGGTGACTTAACAAGAGTAGTTTAAAGTATATGTATGCTCATACTCCTCGAATATCACGATTCGAAATTGATACCAATGCGCAAATAAATGAAGACGTAATTAAATCATATCTATCCAATGTTTACATTTTTATCTCGTAAACTAAACTGTGCAAGTGACCTTAGGTGTATTTTATTTAGGTTCATCTTGTAAAGCGGCTTCAATAGTTAGCTTGAGTGATAAAGTGAGTACGTGCCAATGCGAGCAATGGCGAAAACCTCTTTGCTCCGCCTAAGTATCGCCGTATCAGTTTCATCGTATTAACTTCATACCTTTTTATACCCATTTGAGTTGAGACGAAACACATCCTTTGCCTCGACAAGCTAGTGGTGCAACCCGTTAGCAAACTCTTGTGGATGTAATGCCTTCTGCGAGATCTCTCAGGAAGCATTATTAATAGCTGTTTTTTCCCTCTTCTGCCTCCGCTCAAGAGCAATGCTTTCGAAAGCTCTCACTAGATCTCGTTAAAAGCGAAATACGACTCTCTTTCTTTCCCACCCTCCTTTGTTCTCTCCCCTGGGATGTCCTTTACGGAAAAGGCGGCGAAGTCTTCCCATCGCTCTCTCATACTACTCGCTTTTTCCGGTGTTGATGCACTTCCTTGTCTTCTTGCCGTTGCGAAGTTGGCCAATCGATTAACTCATTCATTCATCCTTAACATCCAATAGTCCATCCATTCACTCGTCGGAGCCCTGTCTTCGCCATTCCGCAGTTCGTCGATCTTCTAGTTTGCGAGCAGATCCGTTAATTGGTTAATTACTGGGATCCGATACCTATTCCGAGATCTTTCACAGTCATCGGGGATGACCGCAGATAAGCAGCGGGAAAAACCATCCATCACCGCGAGGTCGGCCATTGTCTACTTCTATGACGATCGTGATGAAAAGGTGTTCGTATTAATTATTGATAATTTTATTAACAGTGTGGTCGTGTGAATTACAACCCTTCTAAGAACGGAACTGTAATAATCCCGAATTAAAATAAGCTCTTTTTCTGTACGAGTGGTTGAAACTTACAGCTATAAGAATGACGTTATTTAACGGCTAGGTTTTTTTTAAAGCTAAACAATAATAAAAAATGTTTACGAAATATAAATTAGCAACTAATACGACTACAACGCACCTAAGCCGTTGCCAGAATTTTTTCTTGTGGTTGATCTGTGGGGGGCGGGAATTTTTTGGACGGTTTCAGCTGGTGGGTGCATACTTTAAAGTGTCCATATCAAGCATTTAAGATGGATTTGAACCCCTTTCATCCCCCAGGCTGCTATTTCCGTGCAATTAAGTAAGGACAATGATGGCGTAAATAGTATTTCTCCATTTAATATTTGTAACCTATATCGGGTACTCATAGCCCTGAGGACGATGGCCGAGTCGGGCATCGAAATGTCGGCAGTTATGAAGTTCCTGACCCGGTGACGATCGGGAGAACTTTTCGCGGATAATATTCGAGGGAGGTTTGTTTTCAACTTCCGATAGCTAAGTAAAAACACCATACAAGCGACGGGCGGGTACTGCGCAGGTAGGGCAATTGCGCGTCCTCCGTACCACACGCTCAAGTCATTTCTGACCGTAAGTTGTTAGTTCAAGGTTAGTGGCTATCTCATTAACTACACTGCCTCAAGTGATTCTCCCGCCAAGTGTGCTCTGCGGAGAGACAGCCAGTAAACTCGCCGAATAGCTTCAACATAGACCTGTCTTGATCTTTACGCCGAAAAAAGAGAATTTTTCTTTAATGCAGTGTGGCTAGAGTGTGAAACATTACGTCCATTCCCATTCATAACAAAAAAAGAGACTTGCTGACTTCTGGAAATGTTCCGATCCATAACAACGCCCGTCATCTCAGCACTCATAGAGTTTACATTACTAGTATTTATGTCAGCACTGATGCAGCCCAACTGCACCTTGAGCAATTTCAATGGAATATTTTCGATCCCCCGCCGTGCAATGCCGACCTAGTGCCAAAGGGAACTTTCATCTTTATGCTGAAATAAAGATGTGACTGTGAGGGGAGCGTTTTCAAACGGGAGATGAGCTTCAGGACAAAAGCATAATTCATTGGAAGTCACAACATTCCATGGAAAAGGTATAGTAAAGCTTGTCCACAGACACGACCAATTCCTCAATCGCCGAGGCGACTATGTCGAAAGGACACCACAAGTGTGCTTAACATTTAGCAATGAAATAATTTTTAATCAATCACTTCGTCTTCTCATCATGACCCATCGGAGGTTGAAAATAAAATGGCCCTCGTAATATGTCTAAAAAATGTAAATTTACGATTAATACGAGTACAACTCACAAAGGCCGTCGCCAGATTTGTTTTCTTTGGGTTCATATGTAGCAGGATGGTTTTACAAAGTCTGGTTACGACCAGAAGTAACGAGTACTGCCATTTAGAATTGATTAGTTTCTTTAACAGTTAAACGTCATCATGGACTACTTTAAATTACTGTAACTTCCAAATATTCTCAAGGCTATGGCTGTAGAATTTTCCTGTTAACGCTAAACAGACATTATAAAACCGGTCCTTAGTCATGGGGGATAATCGGATATTAGCAGCGGAAAAATCATCGCTTGCACATGGGCCCAAAAATCGCTGAAGCAAGTACATTTTTTGTTGGCGGACATTACGATTGACGGAGTCATGCACTTCATTGTGTTCGAAGTGGTCGTTTTTCTTACCATTCGTCATGATTTCCGTAGTATCGCCTCTACTTTTATCTCTTTTAGTAGGGAGGGACGGATAAGATGGAACTAGTTCGCTGGATACAATTTTTCCTTGGATTTTGCTATTATTGTAAGAGCTTCTTTAGTTGAAAAAACTGTATTGACCATATTGGAGCACTATTCATCCTACAATGGAATACTATTTTATGGGAAACGTCATAAATATTTTGTGATCAATGTGGTAAATGTATAAATGGATTGTAAAGTATATGTTAAATATGTAATGGAAGTGTACCCCCAGTCAAGGAAAATATTTACCCTCGGATTATCTTCATATGCCTTCTATCACTTAATTTTTCCCCTCCGATTTTATTTTTCGTCTTCTTATGTCTTATGAGTAAAAGAATAAATATAATTAATAAATATGAACCCGTAATACAAATCCGCATGTACCAACGAATTAGCTTCCTGTGTCCTCCTTAACTTAGGTCCCGTCTGCAGTTTGATGCTCAGCATGGTGGAATGCTTTTAACATGCATTTATTTATCAGAAGAAATTCTCGTCATTGAGAATCAAAACCGCACACTTTTAGATTTCTGAACGTACGCGTTGGCCACTTGAGTTTCCGTATTTCTTAGTTGTCATAGTGATCATTCGGGTAGTCTTGCTAATTTATTATTTTTCAGCGTATCTTAGTGAGTTGTGTTATTCCTCTTATTTGTAGTTTTCACCTGAATTGAAAATCCGTCACTCTTAAATGCTGGCTTCAAGTATTTTTCGAAAGCTTTATTTATGCATCGTGTTTTTTCTTTTCATCAGCTCTCATCGTAAATCGTTGCTTTGATTTTCTAATTGATACGTCGATGAAATCACGGAAGTGTATCGTCTCGTGGAAATTACGATGGGAGTTCCGTCGGCATTCTATAATCCTACAGTCTTGAATACTTCCTCGATGATTAGAGGCGAAAAATGAACATGTTATCTTATCTCAGCGGTCAATCATCTTTTTTATGCTGCAAAACAAACACAATCTTCGTTAAAATTTTCGCGGGTACTCGTCATGTTGAATAAAAACTTGGGCTATGTCGCCGCGTCAATTTTTGGGTGGCCACAACGTTTTCCGACCGATGCTGGTCGCTTTCTCAAGGGATTTTGAAGAGGTGGGAATTTAAATTCATGTACATATAAAGGTAATGGGTTAGCCAAAGTAAAAGGTTAAAAACAGAGACTCGTCAGAGAAGCCATAGAAATATTTAAAGAGGAGAATAACAATTTCAACAGGGACACCGGCCTTACAATTAGCCGTACTTAGTAACCCGTAATCAGCAAAAACAACAACCTACTCCTCAAACCTCCCGCTCCCCTTCCCCCACCACCTGACACGGATACATACCTTTATGAATTTAAATTTTCACCTCTTCAGAATCCCTTGAGAAAGCGACCAGCATCGGTCGGGAAACGTTGGGGCCACCCAAAAATTGACGCGGTGACATAGCCCAAAAGTTTTTATTCGACAAACACAACCTGTTCTCTTACCAACAAGAAACGTGTGACACTCGCGGGTGACTTCAAGCTGTACTTTCAGAAATTTTATCTGCTTGCTTCGTAAAACATACTTGATAAATAAGTTTCTGATCATGGTAGACTACGTGGAAAATTTCGTGGTAGATAAGCTTCAACACAACTTGGAGTAACTTGGCTTAATATCACCGAGACTTACAAGGGGAATATACCACCAATCACATCTCAGGCCGAATCACTTTACTTTAAAACCCGCTTACAATCTCTTACTGACTGATTCATACAAACCTTTGGGGTGACGAAATGTGATTCGACAAAAAGTCGTAGAATCGATCTCCTTTGAAATCGTCTGAAACCCTAGCAAAAATTATCGAAACACTTAAAGTTTCTATCAATTACAGTTTTGCCAACTGCGTTTATGCCTCTACTTTTTGGAGGCATCTGGTAGTCGAAAAATCGATGGCAATGAGGATTTTGAACTACGCGGAGGAGCTTGTTAATGGCACCAAAGACATTGTGGTAGCCATCAGTAACAATCAGAAAGTGTGGAAGCCAAGGACTGTTCCTATGATTCAATTTAAGTTGGCTAGATATCGCCGAAAAAACGATCCGAAAAAAACGGCTGACAAAAATTGTAAGAACTAGTAGAGCGAAAGCGAGTATCATTAATGAAATCGAGATAAGAGAAATTTCGATAGTTCCTATGACTGTGGATGATAAAACTCTCTGCCTTCGTAGTGGGTACATCTGCGAGTTATCAATGAAAACGCCGCTTTAACTTTTTATTCACCAGGAGAAAGCTCTTCGTAAGCTTTCATATATTTTTGATAACTAGGCTTTGGTATCCTTTGGCCAGCTCTTTCGTTGTACCCAGTCGTCTTCCCGCTGAGGCTCTCATTAACCAGGAAAACAGCAATGTAAATACAAAATAAAGATTATTCCCGAGTGATCAGATGATTCTCAGCGTTCCTTATAAGGCAGAAAGTCGACATGGACCCTACAATAAAATGTCATTTCGGCTCGCCAATCGAAATTCCTCGGCAATCATTCCATTTTCGTTGGTTGAGGAAACATTTCGATGCTTCAAAGTCCTTACAGTAGTCCTAATGTTTTGCACTTTTCACCCGATCACTATATAGTTAGTGCTTAACGGCATTTCCCTTGAAATCACCTTCTCTGAAACTGACTACAATAGAATAGGGTGGTTTCCTATTATTTTTTATTGCCTAAATCGAAAGATTATTACTCCTGGAGTACGTATTTCACGCTTTTAGATTTTTATATGACGTTATCTATTTTTCGCGATTGAATGAAAAGTGAAAATTTTCAAGCGCGCGAAAACGCGACGGGTAAGTATGAATGCCGGGAAAAAACTCCGCGTGACGTCGTTCTGCTTCCCGCTGCTGCAAGTGAGGTGACCTTGGGGCGAGGCTCTGCGCTGATACGACGCAGGATGCTAGCAGGTAGCTGAGTACCATGCTAGCTGGTAGCGCTTGGCTTAAATGAGGATTATTAATACCTTATCAAACGAAGAAAACTTTCCGACCTTAGCCAGTTTTAATAGGTGATTATTAAGACATGTTTTCCTGAGCTCTGTGCCTCATGCATGCATTGGTAACCTCAGACGATGTAAAACTCCTATCCTCTCGTGTAGAAACTAGGTCCCTGTGACGTCACGAGGAGTGGAATCGCGTGGGCGCCAATCTGGCCTTTTTCAAATGAGGTTAAAATTAACCCTTGCCATTCGTCTAAACTGGTATTTCTAAAACCAAATAATTTGTATATTATGAATACACTAATGGTGGGTAACGAATCGCAATGAATGCCTTTCGTTTTCTTTGATGAAGGAAACTACCGTATTATCATAATAGTATAGTTGAAGATGAAATATAGCAAACTTAGGTGGTATGCCTGGAAATGACTGAAAGGTCTTTCAGACCTTAAAGTCTTCTCAGAAAAACTCTGGCCGTGGACAAAGATGCTGACGACGAATTTTCGTCTGTGTTCCCTTTGTCACCATGGATTTATGAGATTCCAGTGAAGTAGGAAGCCGATTTTTTCCGGAAAGATTAGACGTTCCGAAGATTTGACGATTAGTAAGAAATCCTTTGTCGGTTGTCGTAAATTCATTTTATTGTGACCTGTAAGGATAGGATAGCGTGTGAAGTTCTTTTTACATTTATCTCCAAATTCATCTCGCGTCTCCTGTCGTTTCCTATATGAAACTAAAAAACTTAAATTTTTATGGCTTCTTGTCACTCGAGGTTTATGTCGAACATGAGAGGGAAACTTGTGTAATCACGGTTGAATGGAGAGGTTTGTAAATTTTTCCACCGACACAGTGGTCAGTAGCCCGCGCAGTAGATGCAATTTCGTGGTGATAATAGGAGGAAATACTCTTTTGGGCTCTTGGTAATAAAGGCGAAATTTGATTTTTTTTAATGTGACATAACTGTGGCACGTTGATCACGTTTATAAGATTCTGCATTTACGTTGCAGATATTGAAAATCACTTTCGAGGCGTTGCGAAGTTCCATGTCATCATATGGAAAATTAATACTTGGTGTTCTGTACGTTCGATAATTATTGATTCTTAAAATCATTTTCCAATTCCATGTGTAATTTCGTAGCGATTCGTTAAGAAAATCAGGTGATCAACTTTCTTTTTTTTAAGCCTTCTGGCGCTAATCCACCGTACGAGTCGCTTTTAGTGTAATTAATCCTGTTACTGGACGAGCTTTCGTCGTGTGCGATCTATCGTCAATGTTGCCGAGGGTCAAAGCGGCGCTTTAACCTGTAATTCAGCGGGTAATGACGTCCGGCATATGTTTCCGGGTCAATAAGCCGCTTGTAGGGCACGGTAATGGGATGCGAAGCGATCCTGGCTGTAGATCCCGGATGTGCTCATGTTAGTAATGCGGTGGTTTGTTCAGGTTTATGCATGTGTCGTGAATCGAGGGCTAAGGTGATATCCGGATCATATGTTACGTGACGAGTTTACGATTTTAAAGTTATTCACCGCTACTATGCTGTCTTACATATCTTGTAGGAGTTGAAGGAATAAAAACTTAGCTTTTTCCTCGTGGTGGTTTTCTTTTGTCCGACCATAGTTCTCATTCACAGCGTAGCATTTTCAAGGTGCTGAAAATGTTACGCTATAAGGAAATAGTGGTCGGACAAAATAAATCACAGCGTGGAAAAACAAAATTTTTTATTCCTTCAACTCTTTCGATAAAGGATTTCCCCCAAGTCTTTCCCGCTACTACTACTTATATTTCTTACATATTTTGAGTGATTATGAGTTTTTTCACGTGGATGATCAGGATCATAAAATCGTGTCCCAAGAGTTTTTAGCTTGTGAAATGTGCTGCTGAAAGCTTGACCCTTGGACAAATCGATATGACTCTGGGTGGAATATATTCATCGACTTTTAGATGAAGTAGAGAATTCATAATCTTTCGGGGAAGAGATTTGTTTTGACGTCACAACAGCGCTGATAATGTTGCATATTATTTTTTCGAGGTTCTTTTAAATTCTCTTGAGTTCAAACCATTCGCATGGGAGTGTTGCTTAACTTATGGCTTACCTGCTATATGCCGAAATTTGTGCAATTTTAGAACCATAATAGGGTGGTTTCCTATTATTATTTTATTGCCTAAATCGAAAGATTATTACTCCTGGAGTACGTATTTCACTCTTTTAGACTTTTAAATGACTATATCTATTTTTCGCGATTAAACGAAAAGTGAAAATTTTCAAGCACGCGAAAACGCGACGGGTAAGTATGAATGCCGGGAAAACTGCGTGTGACGTCGTTCTGGTTTTAAGCTGCCGCAAGTGAGGTGACCTTGGGGCGAGGCTCTGAGCGCTGATACGACGCAGGATGCTGGCAGGTAGCAGAGTACCATGCTACCTGGTAGCGCTTGGCTTAAATAAGGTTTTCCCTATGACGTCACGTGGAGTGGCATCGCATGAGCGCCAATCTGGCCTTTTTCAAATGAGGATAAAATTGACCCTTGCCATTCGTCTAAACCGGTATTTCTAAAACCAAATAATTTGTATATTATGAATACATTAATGGTGGGTAAGGAATCGCAATCAATGCATTTTCTTTGATGAAGGAAACTACCCTATTGTCTTTTCCTAATCTCAACTTCTACACCATTACATTATTTTAAGATTGTTGGCCCGGTAGACGCACTGTTTTCCATTTTCACGAAAATTTGAAATTGAGCTCTTATAATTGTATATACATCATTGTATAATAATATAATTGTATGTACTTCATCTTATGAATCTAATTCATTTCATGTTTTGAGCTTGCACGTGCGGAACATGACACAATAGACTTTTGACGCAGTCGTTCCAGTTACAAGCTCTTCGTGACTCCTCATGAAAAATATTTGATGCTTTGACTGACATTCCCGCCAACGCAGCTGATGTTTAATTAATCGATAATCATTTCAGTCCTAATTGATAATTTTGAATTTAAATATGAATTTAATGGAAAACATTTAAAATAATCCAAAAAGGTGCGTTCTGAAATTGCCGAGAAAGCTTAGAAACTACGCCACGCTGTAATTTACAAAATATCTGGTAATCTTTGTACGTGATCTCGTACGAATTTCGCGTATCGATGTGAGCTTTTTAAGCACCTCGATTCTTGTGGGCAGCGCTCTCGCTTAACTTATTTATTTACTCCATGTCATCGTAATCGGCTCGCTTGGATTGACGTGTCGTTGGACAATAAAATCCTACCGTTCCTCCTCGGCTCGGCGCGCTATCTTCGGAAAGTGCTCAACGCACGTTACTCACAGGGATGACGTGTTTGAGGGGGACTCTCGGATATGGCACGCTCCCCTCCTCCAGAGCGCCCTTATCTTTCCCGTTTAGTCACGGATCACGAGAGAGTTAGGAATCACCGATTTTTGATTGGACGTCTTCCATGTTAGCCCAGCTATTTTTCGCGTTTTGGTTATATTTTTAAATAATCGATCGTCATAGTCTACATCTTCATCTCCATAATACCATGCAAGCCACCTCTAGGGTGTTTGGCAGCAGGTAATCAGTCACCAACATGCAGCAATAGGAACGCAACATCCACACCGCACGGTCATAGAAATATTACGCATCATATAGGTGCATATTCATGCTCAGACAAAACTTCAAAACTTGTAAAGAGTTAATAATTCTTATAGAAAATGCAAGGTTAGAACAATGGAAGAAAAATAACAAAAATCAGTCGTCCTAGCGAGCAACTCCATTAATTTTATTAATTGAGACACCGTTGGTACCCTTAATATCCGTAAAAATTTCCAAAAAAAATGTTAAATGAAGTTCATATTTTGAGTATTAACTGTGCATTATCGTAGGACCGTGTTGACAGATTTTATACTTGTATCTTATCTGTTATAGAGTAATAAAACATTAGTAGTATCACACACAATTTTGAAACCGTGGTATGAAATTGTGTGGAATATTAATAAGGTTTTATTACTCCCATCAAGGCTAAATTCCACGACTATAGCTATAGTCTATTGAATTTCTGCGTGGTTGAAAATGTTCATCAATTCATTTCGACCTTTTCCAACTATAAGCATATTTCTGAGCATAAGGTAATAATTTTAGGTTTGTTGTGAGCTTAAACACACTTGATATTAGAAAATAATGTTAACATTTTTACCAATTTTCCATTCATGCAATAAATTTTTAGTCTTATACTTTTTTGCAGATAATTGTTTGCCAATATATCGTGGGTGTAGGAAAAACTATTAAGTCTCTAGCTTTTCACATCTAGATTTTCGTTCAATATCGAAAATATATATCGACTATCGTACAATATGTAAAGCGAATTTAATAAGTAATGATACCGTTAAAAGGTTTCATCGGGTTATTCATTCGGGTTTAATTTTTCCAGAAATATCTGCTGAAGAATGTTTTTCCATTGAATTGATGCGGACAATCTCGCCTGAGTATGTAATATAATTCCTCATTCAATGATCCTCCGTTCGGTTTCTATTTCTACCACTTTTATTAATATCCTCTTATTTCATTGAACGCTCAAAGTGTTTTGGACTTCTTTTAAATTTTGTAATGTGGCTAACATAATCTAGGTATTTCGACAGTGATTCCCGTGCTGATTTTAAATATCCATACTTTTTCAAGCCATGTGGTACTGATTTCTTGTGTGAGTCATTTTATTTTCTTTTTGGACGGTTTCATTCTTGTGTGTACTAAAATATGTCATGATTTCTTGAGTTTGCCTTTGATAATGGACACGCACTGAGAGTGGTAACGGTTTCATATCGGTTTATTGATTGTAAAATCGATCACCCAATTATAATCGACTTCGCCTTCAGATGTTTTCATCTCACATCCTTCTTCCTTCTTGACTTGTCCCAAGTGCGCACGTCATCCACGTGAGTTCCTAATCATCCATCGCCCTTTGGTCGACGGCCCTCTTATCTCTATATGTACCCTCTCCTCGTCCCCCCTACCATTTCATCCTTCCAGACCTGAACCCCTTCGTTTCCCCTCGGCCACGAGTGACTAACGACACCCTTCGCCAAGGGAAAGGAGAAATCGAGGGCCGAAGGGGTAGAACAGGGAATGAATTTGGAGAATGAATTAGAGATGGCGTCACACGAGAAGAGATTCTCTCCCGTGCGTTGTGTCAAGTGTTCTACATTGGAACATGTCGCGACACGACATGTCCTTTCGACAACCATGGTGAATGAATAATTATTTTTGTTGCTAAAACCGTTGTTACCTACGCAACCGGGGCTGAAAGTTCCTTCCTCTCGAGTAAGAGCGAATTTGGCTCAGTCTGGTGGAAATTTGTTTCATCCAGGACAACAAAAAAAATGTAAAACAAGGCTTTGAATATGACCTTACGTGCTGAAATCGTGGTCGGTTGGGTTATTGAATATTTTTTGTGGTAAGTTACCTGTGATTTTATTTTTTTACTATAGCACTAAAAATATCTCTGATCAGTACTATAGTGCTAACGCTATTGTAATAACCTTAGAAGGAGCAGTCAAAATTGAGTTTTGCAAAGCGGTGAATTACCAGAACGCATGCGAGAATGCTTGGACGTGAGATGGAAAAATAGCCCTTGCCCTAATTTCGTTCGTGAATTCGTGCCATTGTACCCTATAATGAGAAATTAATGCAGTTCTAACCTGCGTAATTACGTGCCGCATGTAAAATTGGCATAATGAACTTTTGGCCACGGGATATAACTCACTAACTCGGTGAATTAATATCTTTGACGGTTTTTCGAATAATGCGTCTATTCTCGCAGAAAAAAGGGAGAAGCTTCTTATACATCTGCTAATGTTGTGCATGGGTGCCAAAGGGTCCAAGAGGCCTCGCTCGTGTTATTCCCTGTTGTTTGCCAGGGCACGCGTGCGGTGTGAGATATTAACGAAACAGTTTATGAGCTCTCTTTTTAAACAACCTACTTAGTGGTATGACGCAATTCAAAGCTCCAAAAAGGATTTCATTTGTTTCTCAAGATAATTTAATGAAAGCGCATTTGATAATTAGTTTGAAATCTAGTATCGTGATAATGATAATGAAATAATGAAACCTTCTCGCACGCTCTTAACATAGTAATGAATTTATTTCCATAAAGTCGTATTTTGCGCCCCAGCCATGTTCTAGTTGAGTTCGTACCGAGAGGAAAGTTTATTTTAAGGTTTATTTAAAAACGTCGACTCATCTCTGCCTTTCACGCTGCAAAAATTCGTCTGTTTTTTCTTCGGCGGAAGGGTTCTTATTTGAACCCCTTGCGCAAAGAGTTCCTAGTGTACGTAATTAGCATGGGACTTCGTGTTTCCCTTTCTTTTTACTCCCACTGATGCAATATTGTTTTTGGTTACCACGCACAAGGAACTTTCTCGTTTCATGTGTGATGACGGGAAATGTACTTTAAAGGCAATTACTTACGTCGGTCTTAGTATACATGCGATGCACCGATAATTTCTTGCTGAATTCCAATTGATATTTTATTCCGATGTTGACTTTTCGGATTTAAGCTAAGGAGCGATTTTCGCCCATATGTGTAGTAGTTAGGAATACGGTGTGTTTTCGGTAAAACATACCGTATTCCTAAATGCCGTTCAAAATTTTGGTAATATTAAAATCGACTTTGAACCATGCTTGTTATCATGTTCATGAACGTAAGCATAGTTTTCCGTGAACGAAATACAAATGAATAAATATAAATAAAAGTCGCGTTATGGGAGAATGTTGGTCAAGAGTGGAAGGGGAAGGAATAGAATATGACTTTTGGATAGAATGAAAGGGAATGGCCCTAACTGAGAAATGTTGGAAGTTCCATTGGGGGACTGAGATAGACTGGGTTTAGTTTACATGCTCCAAGTAGATCTACCACACCCGGTAGAATACCTTTAATTTATTTTTACTCGTATTTTGTAATATTTCCAGCCTGCAGTGTGGACGACGGTGACATTTACATGAGTTGACGTAAGAAAAAATTCTCCTTGGCCGGGAATCGATGCACGGACCTTTGGCACTACGGGCCACTGCGCAGCACTACATTTGCCATGGGAAATCAGGAACCAGGATAGCGTAGTGTTCTGTGCAGTTCTCCGGAATGGTCCGTGGTTCGATTCCCGGTCGAAGGGAATTCTTTCTAATGGCAATTCATGTTGCCTTGTAATTTCCTAATTTACCGGCGATAAACTTTGAAGGGCAAGTGCGAAGGTTGCTGAGTCACACCTAAGGGGAAAAATCACAATTTTGCATGATCGCTCTTTGTTTTCTCGGAGTCGCAGAATGAGGCCAGATGTGTTTGTAGAAAATTTACGTCATGGAACATCTCCGTGGAAGGTTAAGGGGCACTTCACCTCTGACTTGAGCCGCATCTTTTACGAGGAGGATTATTTCTTACTCTATTCCTCGTGCTTCCGAGTAAGAAGTGTTTGCTCTCGATCGACGCGTTGACGTATCAATTACCCGTAAGGTCACGAAACGAAGACGTACGTATGTAGTCAAACGCGTGATATGCTAGTTGAGTGGTCTGCGCATTTCTGGACAGTACGAGGAAGTCCGAATTGACTCAAACAGAGGTGACCTCGTTCTATACCAGGTGACGAAGACACGGTCTTTCCGTTAAGCACAAGGCCGCGGGTTCGTAAATTGAAGTGCCTATTTAATGTCTCAACGATGTTGAATATTTGGAGTATCCTGAGCCCAATGGAGCAGGCACGAAATTTTCTGTCGAAGTCTTCTCAATTCTTCCCTTTAACTCATCCTTTGGCTCATAAATAATCGTATTGCCATGGCAAATGCAATCGACGTAATTGACCTTACTGCATTGAAGGTCAGTCTCGGCAGGAATACTACGAAATTAAATTATGACGAAAAATAAGTTAAAATACCGATGGTAAATTGTACATATCGTTATATTTCGCACGGTTGATGCAATTACGGCGCACTTTCGCGGAAATATAGTCGAAGTTCATTTTCAATAAATTATTCGGCAAAAAAAACCTTGTATTGAAGGTGAAATGGTTGTACATGGCAAAAAATTATTGATTTTTCAACGAAAAGCATTTCTTTATGGAGATGATATGGATTAATTAGCGGCTCTCATCTTTTGTATTTTTGCATTGCTTTATGAATTAATGAATTCAGCAGAAAAATCTTGACATTTTTTGAAGTTATTAAGAGGAATTCGAAATAATATTTTTTGTGTAGTCCTCTCTGCACAACTTATTGCAGACTATAAAGCTTTCTCTTTGAGTTGGGTCGTGAGCTCATATTTAAGCAAGATGTCAACGTCGAAGTAGTTGAAATTAGATTTTGTAATTAAGTAGACATTTAATATAGGTTTTAAAATTCAGGAAATGAATTGTAATGCAATATCTCTCTTCTTCCGAATACTCGAGGGTAAAGAAAAAACTGGCGTAAGGGGTGACCAGGCCAATATATCGCGACGTCATCATGCTCTAATAAAAAAAATCTTCGTTTTTTCATAGCTAGATTCAAGGAATTTTGAAAATCAATGATAAGTAGTTCACAAATTTTGTATTAATTTTTCTCGTTTTGCTAGCACTAGATATTAATGGTGTGCCTATTTTTCTTCTGATTTAGATAAAATTGTGTACGTATCCAGCCTCAACAGTCAATCCATCCGTCTTATTAATTGATTATTATTACATTTTTATTTTGGACTCTTTAATTTGCATCCAGTATTTATTATAAAATAAATCTGTTCACTTGGATTTCTAAGACAGCGGTGGGGAAACGCTCACTTGAACCGGTAAAATACCCAACACTTCCGTAGAAATACATTGATATTCGCAATAAATCGATATGGTGATGGTACGCTTGAGAAGAGCGTACCAAGACGATGCCACATTAGAGCTACAGTTTCTTCCTTCCTTGTTCAGTACTTTCAGGGAAAAGTAGGATCGCTTACCATTTGCATAATTTAACACAGATATGTCAAGGAAACTGCACTGCATCATCGCAAAGTAAAGCGTGTTTACTAATTTATGTGCTATTGATTGAAGACTAAAATTAAGCCCCGCCTGGGCTCATTACGTACTTGTCGTGAAGTATGAAAAGGCTCCTTGACTGGCATTGAGGCGTGATACTTGAAAGATACCGTGATCGCGAAGCGCATGGGTTGGTGTCGATGGTGGCGCATTGTCATATAAGTGGATGGGGGCGGGGAATACCCCAAAGTAAGCGACAAAGGACGAACAAAAGGCGTGACTCAATGTTAGCCACTCGGCTTCAATGGGGGAGCTGCATGCATAACGAGTTCGCGTGTCGTGGGGGCGTGTGAAGTCGCGCTCGGGTGCGTTTTCATGTAAATAAAGCGTTGTTCTGTTGAGTCAACAGCCACTGGCTAGACGACGACTACTTCGCGTTTTTCGCGTGCTACGTGACTGAAATAGTTTTGAAGATACTCGCAAATCGAATTGGCTTACTTGATCCGCTTCAGATGTCACCTTATCTTGGCAATGTATTTATAAACTGCGAATCGCCAAGCATTTTGAAAAAAATGATCCAATGAATGTAAGGCTTATTTTAATTTGACGTACCAATGAATTTTTATTATTGTCAATTAGGCCCTTGTGCAACCAACAATTCAATGACAGTCCTGCGATACGATGGGAATAATTATCTTCTCTTAAATAGCGAGACTGTATAAACTGAGAGTAATATTATGAAGTGATAGATTAAAAAGTTAACTTTGTTGTATCTACCATCATGCCACTATTCCACAAAGCATTCGCATTCGCAAACCATTGGTTTCATAATATTATATAGATTTATAGTCCCACTAAGAACTCCTTTCCTCATTCTATCAAAGGAAATGCGAACTATACTTTGGTTGCTATCATTTTCCATGTCTTTTTTATTTTTTATGGTCCGTCTTCCCGGAAATTCAGGAATACCCGAAGCTCCTGTATTTACCTTTTCCTGTATCGTATACTGCAACAAAACAATGTCAGTGATGCAATTCTAGAACGGGTGTTATGCAAATCTATGTTGTTTTCATTGTGAACGTTTTGTTTATTCTTTAGCTTCGCTTAAAGTTGCGCCTCATCGGTCGACATCGCTGGAAAGAGCGACATTATTCTCTATGTTATCCCTGGTTTTTCTAGGAATTAGTTCCACTTACAGCTGATTCCCTATACGTGAAGAGTTTCATAATAATAAAACACTTGAAGACTATAGGAGTTAATGATGCAATGGGTCTGCAGGCGGTTGTCTCGCCTTTATGTTGGATCTCAAAATATACGAAATTGCTCCCAAGCGGAAAGCTCTTTTCAAGCCGCTATTTAGTGCTGACTTAGTGTTAAATCCGTTGTGTCTTCACCTCTTATGAGGTATTCTATGTTTTTATGAGATATTCTATGTTTTTTATGTATATTAAAATATTAATTGTCGTTGTATAACTGGATAGTTGAGCTGGATAGCAGTTGAAGCGATACCTGGTGTGAAGTGTGTGGTGGTCGATTTCGTTACGAGAATCAAAAGCTTTTTGGAAAGTCGCATACTACAAATAAGCACATGCGGTGACCTTTACTGTAGTCACCATCAAGCGTACAGAAGTTCCAAAATTTCGTAGAGGATTACGTCCAAGCAGTCAACGCGGATACGGGAGATTTTTTTGTTTGATTTCCGGCTGTGGAAAGATTTTCTTTTCGGATAATTTTTTCAAAAGTCGCAGCTTTCCTGGTTCCCGTTTTATTTCAGTTGGAATATTTAAACCGTAAATCAACACAATGGCTTATGTTCTTACGGTTATCCTGATGTGAATTTTTAGTTTCAATTAGTGCCTTGTCTCACGTTTAAGGATTTCCCTGCTTATTTAATTCCACACGTAAATTAACACAATAGCGTTTGTCGCTACCAGTTATCCTGGTGGGAATTTCTAGTTTCAATTTGTGCCTTGTCTTACATGTAATGATTTCCCCGTAAAGTCAATTCCACACGCTAGGTTACCATTACGTGTTTTTACAGTTGCGTGTTTTTTATTGCGTGTACTTTTTGTTTTTGATTTCCAGCTCGGTATTTCCACAATGTATACTCTGTGGTATTTCAATCCGTTCCGATTTTTTCTATTTTGTAGCAATATTTCTCAGGTTAGGCGAAGATTTAGACAGCAATTTTATTAGTAACGGAATTCAGGGGCGCAGCTAGGAATTAAGGCGGGGGGGGGGTTTAGGCACAACTAATACTGAGGTGTCTGGGGGTGTGGAATACCCGCCAGGGTAAGCGGGAGGTATTTAGAAAATTTTCAAGATAAAGGGTTCAAAATGGTGAGCTTTACGGCTTTCTGAGGGATGTTTTATTAATATTTACACTATTCTGTAAGTAATATTAATCGAATTAAGTAAATGGATTAAACTTCAAAAAATGTCTGAGCTCTGGGGGTGGTTTATCCCCCAAAACCCACCCCTCGCTGCGCCACTGACGGAATTTGGATTTTAACATGAACTTTTTTCTATTAAAAAATGAGGATCATACGGATCGACCGAATTGGGAATGAGGAAGTCCTAAAAAGAGTAGGAGAGAAGGCCTCATGAAAATCGAAGCCGAAAGAAGAAGACGAAAACAACCTGATAGGTCATATCTTGAGACCTGATGAAGACAATGGTCGACAGACAAGTAGATGGCAAGAACGGAGAAGGAAGACCTCCAATAAAATATATGGATCAGGCAAAGAAGGATGTGGAAGTGAAGATATACGTAGGTGTGAAAAGATTAGCTGATAGAAGAATTGAGTGGAGAGATGCGTCATATCAATCGTGAGGTCTGTTGACCAATGATAATGAATTTTCTTTAAATCAGGAAAACAGAGTGACTTACAACATAAAATAAATGCTCGTGTAAATCATTTCATAGTAAATCTAAATAAAATTACTCTACTCGAGAGATATTCGTCTCAGTCCTGTCTTAAAGTAACGCGAATGCTCCACACTGAGTATGTGCATTCTCCTTGAAGAGCCAGAATCCTCAACAACGCCCTTCCTTCATTCCTGGAGCATCGCCTGGCATGTAATGACCTCCCACGCAACGATAAAAAAAAGTGGCAGCAGTCCATGGAAGTGGCGCGCAGTGAACACTTTTCCCATTTTGGCATATGGAATCTCGTACATCGAATTGATTAAAATCGACTATACCTCTTTCTGATGGACCTTTAATGGACAGAAGCTAACCGTTTTGCGACCTATATCGCCTTAGATTAACGACATCTATACCTTCCTGAACCATGTAAAACTCACCATTTGCAACAAAAATATTGAAGGGGATGTCTCATAAAAGTATTTTCAAACCGTATTCCTTTATTTAATTTTGGTAATTTCATTTAAATTCTATTGTTTTTTCTTTAGGGAATTTTTATTGTGCATTGCTTATGTGTCAAAAGTTCTTATCTTGTTATGCAAAAATATGCACAGTATTATGATTGTATTTCTGATGATGGT
Organism: Ischnura elegans; assembly: GCF_921293095.1. NCBI lineage: Eukaryota > Metazoa > Arthropoda > Insecta > Odonata > Coenagrionidae > Ischnura > Ischnura elegans. The sequence continues at coordinate 56,843,188 of NC_060253.1, forward strand.
GATCCCTCCAACAGGCAATAGCCTCTGAGGTCACCGAAAGCTCCAAAGTTGGTTATTACCCATAATATTTAAATGTTAACATTGTTTAAGAAGCAATAAATATGTTATATTATATATTGCTAGAAGAATTTAGTTTAAATTTAGGGTTCTCGGAAGGAAAACCATAGATTTTGCATATGCCGTCGCTTCCGCTGTGGTTTTTGCTATCTCGACTGAAATTCGTCTGGTTGGTTAGTATCGCTAATATCACCAAGGCTGATAATTCTGCGGAAGTTGAAGTTAATGGTCACTTTTTTTATTTTAAGCTTCTTCTTTCGTCGATGACACACTTTCACTTTAAAATTTAGAAATTTATGGTCTTGTACCCAGATGATGGTTGTGTGAGACGAAACCCGTCGTACGCGTTAAATAATTTTGGAAGAGTGTTACTACCTTTCATTCCAATAAAACGAACTTCCATTATATCACGCCTTACGCGGTTGAACTTAAATTTCGATTCGGATAAAAAAACGATTCGGAATGTTAAAACTTTGAATCTCTGCCATGATCAGTGGCTTTAAAAATGTTTGATAATCGATTTTCGTATTAAAACATCCGGTATCTGCATTTTTTCTTGTGATTTAGATGATGTATTTGGACTCCAAAATTTCAATCTGAGCCAGAAAAAAAACTAATGTTTTAATACGAGGGTACAACGTGTCACTTTCCTTGGGGTAGCGTGAATACACTCGCCCTTTAGATAAACGCACTGCCTGTGCTGGTTAGTAGTACGCATTGCTGGGTGTAAAAGTTTTTGAAAACGGTTAGACCCGCGTCGTATGGCTTAAATCCTTTCGTTTTGTGGAAGTAACTCGTTCAGATGCTGAGGCATATTCCTTGTTCCTCCAACGCCTGAATTGATTTCTTTGTTGCATGTATCTCAAGCAATAATTGATTTTCGTTGAACGAATCTAGTGGGGCACCAAATCTTTCATTCGAAAATCACACATGTACAGGAAAAATTGTCACAAAAAGTCAAGGTAAAAGTTAACCGAGTGATCTCTCTTAATTTACACGTTTATCCATTTTGATTAGCATTCTATGGGGTGAGAACGATGAAATGGACGTCATTGAATACGAAGTTATCAGTATTCTTGGAATGTTTCTTTTTAATTTTGCATTAATTTTGTTGCCGCACGCCTTTATAAACGGTAATGCTTTTATTAAAGGGCACATTTTATTTTGCATCCAGCTGACAGTGAAGTCGAATCACGACCCTTTTTTTAGGGTCATTTCTTGTAGGCTGTTTCAGAAATGCTTCGTGCATCCCATCGGTGGTATTTGCTATTCATTAATACCCCCAATGCCTTTCGATTTTTTTCTCACTTTCGGTTAAAAAGGAGATTTACTGGAAATTTAATCAAAATACTATTGCCTGCTTAGCGTAATTTATTCGATCATTAGCTAATTATGTTCTGTTATAGTTTTTGTAATAGTATTCGTCAGTCAGTGACAATACTTTCCTTCCTGTGTCATTTATTTGGTTGAAGTATTTACCGATTTTGGTAGTTTTGCATGGAGCATTCTCGAAGTTCTGTGACGGTATTCCCTCCCCTTCTTCAATTCCAGGGATGCCGACTTACAAAAAAATATTGGGGGGGGGGGCCTAACCGGGGATCTTTCCCCGGGTAATTTTATTAGTAGTGAGTTTTAAGTTTTTTGAGCATTTTAGAAGAGTCTTGTGATCAACATTAGAACCCTGATAACTCGAATCTCGATATCAGGACACTGCGGGGAAAATCGACGAGCGTGACACTTTTCCTCACACCCATAACGAATTTTTGAGGGGGCTCAGTCCCCATGGAGTCGCCGCCACTGTTCAATTCATAATTAGGCCTTTACTTCTACTGTCGTTATTAGCACTGTGATATTTATGTACGAAATGCTTATTAAAGTTCGTTCTTTCGTTGGTCTCTTATATAATATTGATGCATGTGTATAATTTTCTGTAATTTTGTTATGAAATCATTCCACGAGCGTTGAAAATCAATGTTCATCTACATCTACGTACTGCTCCACAAGCCGACTCAGTGGGTGTTAGGACACCAACTCTTAAAAGGAAATGCTGTAACGAAATTACGCCTAGTTTTAATCAAAGTCCTTTATTGTTCGGAGGAAAAACGAATACACAAACCTATCCTTTCGACAAAAATCTCTCTCTTAGTTTATCGTTCCTGTCGGACCTGGATGTTAATGTGTGTGTCTTAACTCGGCGGCTTGATGTGATTTTCTTCTATCTTCCTTCACCGAAACATGCTGTTCTAGTGAGTCGCGTGTTAGAGTAGCTCAGCGTTCTCTAGCCGCTTCAAAAATAAACTCCAAGGTTACTCACCCTCTCTCCCCAATTCCCCTCGGCGAAAGGAAAGGGCTGCCTCCCCTCCACTATATACACACTTCGCACCTCGTCGTCTTTTTTTTCATTCCCCCTCCTCCTCACTGCGTCCTCTTCAGAACCCCTTTGCCAACCCTTGCATCAAGCATCTGATGAGAGGAGTATCCTCCAAGCATTTGCCACTCTTGTCCCGTGGTCGACGCACTTTCCTTTTCGTTTGGCACACTCTCGATTTAGAAGTTAATACTTTTTGGGCGCGTTTGGTAGCTATATTTGAGTTTTAAAATAAATAGTTTGATCCGTCATATTGTCATGCATCCCCTATCGTCACGCTCATACTGTATATAGATATTGGAGGGAGGATATACCATGGATAAGGAAAGGTAGCGTGCATCTATATTCTTCTCTATGTAATAAAAAATGAATTGTTATCCGTTAAAGCATTTTTTACACGGTGAATGATCATTCGAATTAAAGTCATGAACCATTCATTCATCAAATTGATGAACTGTATTGTATTTTATGTAAATGAGTATATTATAGTCCTTTGAATTGTAATGAAGTTTTCTTTAAAAACCGCATTTAACAGTGATAGGCCACAAACGGTAATGACGGAAAAATTGTTGGTAGGTACTTATTTGTTGATATAAGTATCTGTGACACATTGATTAGATAATCCATGGCGTGGTTGAACGACGGGACGAGCATCAAATGTTTGGACCTCCACAGATATTTTATAACCAAAATTAGCCAAATAGGTTTAGCCGTTTTCGAGTTTTAGCGAGAGGAACTAACTGTAATTGGTTTATATTTACATAGATACATACTAAGGTGATACGAAGTTCACCGGGTCATCTAGTAGTACAATAAATAGGTATTGATTAAATATGTCCTTCAAATAGTTATAAAAGAAAGAGTAAAAAATACTTATTTAGATTCCAGTTGATCGACTAGAATTAGCTCTCGATGGCATTTAAATCTATGTATCGGCTGTATAAATTCCGGTGCCTCATTACTAGTTTTGGTGGTACATGTGCTGAAATTAGAACGTTACAGATTCTTGAAGACTAATTTTAAAAATCAGGCCATCTATAACCATAATTACTTCGTACGATGGAATTAAATCAGAGCATCCGCACAAGGCGGCAGATAAATTAATAGCGGAGTTCATAATATTTATTTAACTCCGTATAACTAATTAAAATCATCCATAAGGAGTTTGTATTTTTATTAAAACTTAAGTGTTTCTAATGTTAAAGTTTAGGACGTTTTATAAATTTCAATTTAATCGTATAAATATTTTTGAAAACGGCATTTCATTACAATTCATGAAATGAGGAAAAAATTCATACCCGAAATAAGTCACCCACAATTTACACCAAAGAAGTATCAACTCCCATCGGTTAGTCCCGAAGGACTGCCATACTTTTTTTTCTACGTCATTCCTATCTAGCGCTCTAATCTCCGCGTGAATCACTTCTGTCCACTCATATCTCCGCTTTCTTGGCGATAAACCCATCGTGAGGCAGATAAGTCATGTTGTTGGCATGTTTATAAACGCGCGTGTCTTAAAGTCGATGTCGTAAATGAGTCGGAAATATTTGATCGATACTATTGTTGTCGCTTCTATGTTGTTCGAGAGAAAATATAGCTCCCTTAGGTATTGAGGTCTCTACCCCATGAGGGTACTCATGATTTTCGACCCTTCATCGAATTTGGTGCGTCACCTCGTTTGAGCAACTCATGATTTTGGATACTCCATCGGAAATAAGACTTCATAGTCTTGTATCTCGGAGTCGAAGTTTTAATTGAGTCGGAATCATTCTATCAACGTGATTGTTGCCGCTTCGAAGTCATTGAAAAAAAGCTCTGTTATGAATCAAAGTTATCGCCCTGTGCGAATTATCTGCGACAGCAGAACGATTCGACAAACCTCCTCGGAAAATGGGACATACTCTGTGCGGATGTTAATAATATTAATTTAAATCCATATGCCTCATTTAAATAATTAGTTTTACTTTAATCACTCGCATGACCTTTTTCTGTGATGTTTTTTTTTATAGTTTAGTCCCAAGTTCTCTTCAAGTGCCTATTTGTTTTCCACTTTTTCGCTCGTAAACCCGATGCTGCTTGATCGAATGAATAATTATTTTAATTGTAGAAGATTTTATAGTTCATATATTCGCTACGAATTTTACCTACGCCTGTGGACCATGCCGAAAGGGAATTTTTATTTACCGAAATTGGCATACTGGCTCTGTGAGTGGAGCGCGTTGGAGCACCCCAGTTTTGATATTAGGTTCATTTCAGATCCTGATGGAAATCATGCCTATTGAGCGTAATGGCCTTAATTTTTTTTGTTTCGCATGCGGCCAAGGATCGGGCCTACCCGAACAATCGGCTAAGAAAAAATAAATCTGAACGCATCTATGAAGTCCTCGAAAGGGAATGCGTCACGGATGCTTTTACCTCGAGGACACGATGGAAATACGTGTTGGAATTCCGAGGTTCCCACCCAGAGCGTGAATAAACTTGGTATAGTCCTCGGTAGGGATTCCAGCGAGCTGCTCTTGTGGCTGCGTTTTCACTTTGAGCAGCTCTAAATTTATCGTAATACTAAACACATTTGATACAGAACTGACTGACTCGGCTTCTGATCCAAGTAGTAGTTGTATTTTTGTGTGAAAAATCCACAGAGGAAAAAAATCATTCGTCTTGACCGGGATTCGAACCCGGATCCCTCGATTTCCGGGCGAGTGCTTTTGCCAGTTAAGCTTCCGAGGAGTCATTCTCCCACAAATTTCCACATGGGAGAAGAGGTCTCGGTAGCTTAATTGGCAAAAGTACTCGGCCAGAAATCGAGGGATCCGAATTCGAATCCCGGTCAAGGCGAATGATTTTCTTCTCTGTGGATTTTTCGCACAATTTTTGCATTGCGGGTGACTCCGTAAAGTTATTGCCGTGGCTGTTCCTGGTATACTTAAAGTAGAATTTTTGTTTTAAGGGTGCGTCAACATCTGAGGTCATTTTTCACAGCGCCGTACCTTATGTTAAAATTTTGTTTACGTCACATCATGAACTCGAGGAATTTCGATATTCTTGATTTTCTCAAAATAAAAGAGATAAATTCAAGCACAAAGAAAGATATATAGCGAATTGTATTCTTATGTTTTGTTTAGAATGCAAGTTATTTTCAAAAGTGTTATTATGCGGCTAAGTCGCTCAGCGTCGTCACGGAACATGCCGCTTAATCCTCCTACAAGTTCCATTCTTTCTTATTGAATCGAGTTCCTTACGGCTTTTAGTAGAGGTGAGGGGACTCCATAGATTAGGGTTGATTTTTGTTCCCCGTTCAATCCCATGGAGGGTTGGTGTTTGTTCCCACTTAGGTCCATTTATAATCTGTTTTCAATAATGTCTGTAGCGCGGCGATATATGCAGAGCTATCCACTTTTTAAAAATGTTTTGCACTATAGCATATGTATTTGCGTTTGTTAGAATGGAAAATTTATGAACTGATAGATAACATCATCACACGTATGAATTTTGGTTAATTTAGCGAGCACCTTTTTTGTAACCAACCCGATACTTCTAGATTTAGTGAATATTTAATTTCATCATAAATGATGAACTGCTGTAGAATACGTAATGCGAAATTTGCCTAACTGCCGAAAGGGGATTTTTATGTATCGAAATTGGCATGGCATATTGGCTCATTGGAGCGCGTTGAAGCACTCCAGTTTTGATGTCAGTTTCTAAAGTCTTCATTGTCAAAGTTATTTAATTTAATTTTATAATCAAGCTAAATGGGTTTGTTAAGGCATCAAAATGACAATAGCTTATTTCTCCATGAACTTTGGTTCGCTTTGCTCGTCAGCGACGCGAGTGACGACTTTTGTAAACCCATTTAAATGCGCAGTCGGTGACAACACATTTAAAGACCGACTACATGATCGTCTTTTGTAATATTCGTGAGTAAAGCTTTAGGTTTTCCTATATCCGGGGCTACGAATTCCTTGGATGAGTCAGTAAAATAATCTGAGGATGTGCCCTAGGTTCATTTCCGGGATAAAGATACACTTCCAATGACTGAGTGGTTGAAATGAAAATTTAGGATATAAGCGGCAATTTAACCGTACCTTATGCTTCACCAGTCCCCAATTTAATAACGAAAACTTTATTTCCTGTGTAATCAAGTGGAAATCCATTAGCCGCATTTAAGTACACTGGTTATTTCTGTGTTGCTTGTGCATAATGTGTTAAGTCACTCAATCATAGTTTTGAGATAATCTACATAGCACACACTGCACTAGCATCACATTAGAATCCTCTACTTATCACAAACTGCACAAATGAAAACACATGTTGTTATTAGGTTTGGACATATCACACTATGCACAAACGATTCTATATGATTCATTTGATGGTTAGGTGAGATAGTCCCATTTTTGGGGTTTTTGGACTTAACGCATTATGCACAAGCAACGCAGATTTAACTGTACGAATACTTTCAATTCTGAGGCACATCACACGTCTTTCCCCCCACCCTTTTATCTATGTTGTGGTGAGTCTGAGTCGAATCATATTTTCCGTATGTCCTTATGTCATCGTCAGGGTTTTCTCATTAGTCCGCTATTGATCTTGAAAGAATTCAGGCTTCAAGCGGTATAAAACGGAGTATATAAAAAAATTAATTACGATCATAATTTGCATTGATTTCGATGATCATTTGATATATTTCAGTGGAGCTATTAACCACGTGCGAGAAGCTGGGTCGCTCAATTTCGCTGGTTTGCTAAACTAAAAGCCTTCATTGTGAACGTGATTAAAGTTACTTTGAAAATCAGGCCAAATGGATTAGTTAATGTGTCGGTTTTTCTTGCGATTCTTTGCCTAAGTGTATTTGGTTTACTATTCTTATAAATTTTTATTTCTCCTCTATTTCGGTAGAAAAACTTGAAATCGATATTTTAGTGATTTTTACAAATCAAATATTTATAATCTAAAATATTAAAACTATCATAATTGCATTTATTTCGTTGAAAATTTAGTATATTTCAGATGAGCTATTCACAAAACACATGAAGCTAAGTCGCTAAATTTTGCGAAAGTTTGCTAAATTAAAAAAATTCATTATGAACGTGATTTTGGTTAATTTTTACTATTCTCGTTGATTTTTATTTTCCCTTTTTTTTGGTAGAAAACATTAATTCGATATTTAAGTGCCTTTTCCAAATCTCATACGGATCGGGCAAGGTCTATTGAAAACCCCGATGACGTTTTGTTTGGATCAGACGTGGTTTTGCGACAACGAATGAAATCGATCGCAATTTTCCCGAATGGATTTCCACTTTGGTCTTTTCCGAAAAGAGGCGGGCGCTTTTTGATTTCCCCTTCCCACTTTCGCGTCGACAACTCTCCCCCATCTGTTCTTCTTTTCAAGCGGTGCGCGACACAGCAAGGGCTTCATTCGTCTGTTCGGGGGAAGCCAGATAGCAACCCTTCCTTGACTAACCCGGCGCTGATGAGTGCTGCGTTAAATTATTTTTTTTCAATCACTTTTTCCCTTCTAAAAAGCGGCCGCTCGTTTGCCAAGGTCTCGTGGAAAGTAACGCATCAAACCGTACAAAATCAAAATTCTCAGTCGCTGTAGCTTCGTGTATTTCCATTTCATAAATCCGATCATGCAGGACTAGATGCGATGCAAGATATTGGTATCGAAATTCTGAGAAAAAAACTGAGAAAAAATTCATTTAAAGCTTCAAGCTATAAGAGAACTTGGAACTGACCATGGTTGTCACAATTTTTACATTTGCGAATGTTTAATTTTTCATATCTATAAAATAAAATATGGAATACTATGGAAATAGAATTAAGAAGGGGCGATGAATTTTTATACACAAATTTCCGAATTGAAACAAGAAGTAGTTTTTTGATAAGGCGAATTTTATTTGTTTGAGTGGTCAAGGTCATAGCTGATGTCTGAAACAACGTATAGCTGTAAACATGTGTATTTACTCACATGACAGAAGGTTTGATTAACCAATTTGATTCGGGTCAGGCTAGTACGGTGACCACTCTATTGGTCTCTCGGTCAGTGTCGGAGGAGCCCTGTTTGTACACTCCCTAATCTCGTTCGCCTATAGCCTATTCTCATCTTATTGTATCCAAGGGCTCGCTATTCTACTCCAAATTATACACCAGGCCATTAAAGAGCATTTTTCTTCTTGCCTCCAGCGTGCAGACGGTGAAGGTACCGTTTGTCCCCATGTTGGGTAGCCTATTCCGTCCAAAGAACTTTTATTGTTTTTCTTTATGTTGTAATTATTCCTGATCCTTTCTTCCTCATGACCCATCAAGCACCTCTTCAGTATCTTATTATTAGTTAATATAAACGTTATATCGTCGGTGTAAAGTATTAACTTTACGTAAGTATTAACTTTGTCGGCCTCGGTGGCGGCGGGGTAACGTCCTCGCCTGAAGAACAAGAGGTCGCGGGTTCGAGTCCCGCCTGGGTAGGTTTCCCCGCTGTTTAATTGTTACATTTGTTTAGTTCCCCGGTATAAAATGGCCAATAAGAGCTGTATCCGGTGATTTGAGAATTTAAAAAAAATAAAAATAAAATAAGAGGTTATTACCACAAAAAGGCAAGTTTTGGAGACTTTGCATGGCATTTCCTTTAAAATGTGATGATTTGGTTCTTTAGAAGTTTAGGAGGGGGCTTGATTTGGAGGGCGTGCACTATCAAGCTCTTAAGGAGATGGGCACGCCTGCATTAATAATATTCTTTATGCTTCATTCTACTCCTTCTTTGTTGGTTATTTTTTTCAACCAAGGATTAAATGCTTCACTCTAAGTTCCGTCAAAAATCTCTTTTTTTTTGAGTAAATATGTCAGTACACACTTACCAATGTGGAAGGAACATCTTCGAGGTGATAATCGTTGAAATGCAATCTCTGAAAATACATCTCTTCTGCCATTTCAGGTGCTGCATCCATACGTGTTGACCTTTCCAGCCGCCATTTCGACCACAGGAGTCAGGACACGGAATACTGCCTGAAAATTGGTGAGATTTTTAACATGGATTAGCAATTCGTGTCAGAAGATAAATTTATGCGCAATAGCTAGGGTATAGACAATAGTTCAGATTTTAAAAAAGTGATGAAACAGGAAAGAAACGGGGGTTTGAAATGAACGAAAGTGTGTAGTTAAATTAATAACCTCAATATTTAAATATGAGAGTTGATTTTCAGGAAATCTTTGTATCGTATTCGTTATCGATTGACTCTTACATGTGGCAAAGCTTATGGCAAAAAATAAATAAATATTTAATATAATTAGTCTCTCTTGGGAGTAAATAATAATTTTTTCTTTAAGGTGTACGATTTTTTAGGAAAATATTCGATTTTTTTTTTTAATCCTGCACTCTTCTTTAGTTTTCAGTGTCTGCGCTAAGATGAAAGGCGTTTTTGTTTGACTATTTAGAATAATTGAATGCATTTCGTATAAAACACATATGAATATGCATTCATACGTATGCATAGGAGTAGGTTGATAGACAAATGTGCGAGGGCGAAAGTGGTGTCATGTCGTTGAGGAAAAGGAATCTTAAGCCTCAAGATTGAAACATAAAAACTTACTTAAATCGAAACTTGAAGCTTTTACGTGGTGGAAGGGCTCCATATTAATAATGAAAAATACTTTGTTACTTCCACAAAATTTCTATTGGAATTGTATGAAATTGAAAATGAAGAAAGGCCATTATACATTTTGTGGAAGTAACAAAGTGTTTTTCATTATTAATATAAAAACTTACTGTTGTCTTTGAAAATTAGCGTTGAATATCGAGTTCCTGTATTATCATCTGCAAAACCTAGCTAAATTTTTATAGCGAAACTAAAACAAAACTACCTCTAAAACCAACTAAGGTTGCTTGTTACATTAGCTCATCTCTTAGAACTAGGACTGGTGCTTTCACCAAAGTTTCTTGAATTAGTATAATGAATATTCATATCATTAACTTTAAAAATTATTTTGTAATACCTACCCTAGCATTAGTAAATATTTACCACCTTATAACTCCGTTGGTTGCTAAAATGTTTGTTTAATGTAATTTATCACTTATTTATGTCATAATAATTTTACTTGTATCTCATGCGTGCGCCAAATTCTATCGTTGAACAGTTTTATTTACCCCACATTCCCTTGCCCTCACGGTTTTAGATTTTAAGCCAACTCTGATTTTTGAAGGGCATGGGCCCTCTCATCTGACGACTGTAAAACAATTCGAATGGGCACGATTCAGTTATTTTCTTTGTAACTTTCAATTTCCCAACTTTCTAAGGTATTAATTTTCAATGCGCATTCACTTCCACATTTTATTAAGTGGTCTGCTACTCCCGTCAACTTTCTGAAGTGCTGAAGCATTCGTGCAGAAAGGCATATTTAAGCTATTCATGAAAAGTAGACCAAGGATCAAGCGTTGAGATATCCCGGCTGCTTGAGCCATGAAATATGTATAACTGTACTGGCTATACACCCTTTATGATTTATTCACTCTATGTTTGCTGGTGAGCTTTCGTGAGAGCCCGGTCACTCCCGGAAGGTTTCGCTAATGGGGTAGATTTAGTACCGAGAGAGAGAGAGGAGGAGCGAACTTAGCGTTGCCAAATCTACATAGCCGCCCTAGTTTGTCACTGAAAACGTAGGCGCCGAGACAATGTACCTTACTCATTTGGAAGGTGTTGAGGATAATCCTTTCACAGGAACCCATGACAAATGTCTGTTACCACGCAGAATGAGGCATCGTTGGTGAAAGCCATACTTAAACACATACAAGTAGGACGCGTGAAGTTTGGCAACACTGCACCACGAGAAGATTCACGATGTTAACTCGACGGAGGTCTGAGAGCGACTGACTGAGGCCACGCCTACTGTCTGCTGACTGGCCAAGGGAAAGTCACGTGTCGATAAACTTTCCCTCTCCTCACCTCCACCTGATTTAGCCACACCAGCTCACCCTCAAAGATAAAATGAAGAGAGTATATTCTAAATGTCTATAATTGTGAGGTTTGAAATATTTACAGCTGCGATACTTACCATCCGTATCAATATTATGTTCCTCGTGATTGTAGACTACCATTTCAAAGTTCGCTCATTCGATTCAGTGATAAAACGCATCAAATTGAAATTATATTAATCCTTCGTTTACTTATTTCACGAAAAAATATCCTGCCATTGTTTAACTTTGCTCTGGATCCTTTGATTTTTTTTTCAATTTACTAACAATAGCTTTTTTTTCTCGTGAAAACTCCATTTTAACGTACATTACCAGCAGTCTTCTTTGGTAACGGCTTGAAGGAATCTAATACCTCTAATTTAATTTAACCGCCTCGGGAGATGTGTCAATTAACGCATCATCTATTCGACCAGATTTTTATCTTTGTTTGAGGTCATAACCTTGAAAAACTTTCTTTGTCATTATTAGCAGTATTTGTGGAAGTACTGAGAAAAAGTAATTGTGCCCAATTACAGTTACTTCGTAAAAATAAATACTCAATTACGAGTACAATTTACTGATTTTAAAAAGTAATCAGTGAAACTAAAATTAATTCTAGTAAAATTGTCCATTCTAGAGGCCTCGTGGTAACTGTCGAGGAGTGCACTAAAAATTTGGAATTGTTGAGTCATAGAAATTGCTTAAGTTGTAGTTTCACTTGCGATACATTTATACAATTATTACTGCTTTAAAAAACATGTAACTGCTTTAAAACACTATCATATTTTGTACCCATCATAAGAATGCTAAAGCATAAGGGTGGCTGAACCTCAACAAGAAAATTAAGGTACTGTAGTACTCGAAGTTATTTTTAGGCCTTGGTAAATCAGTAAAGTAATCGTCGATTACGAGCAAGTAACGATTACAACGAAAGTGACGATTATTCTTTCACTATAGGGAGTAAATTATAAGTAAAAATTACATTTGTTAAAAAGCAATCGTTACAAGTGCAAATAACAGCAAAATTGATCGTTACAAGTAATCCGATTCCTTTTGCTCGATTACTTACCAGCACGTATAATCAGTCGGAAGATATTAAAGGTCTTAAAACAATTTCATTGTATGCATGAAACAGTTGCAGCAAAACAGAACACATACGCGGCCGCGGCCCATGAAAAGCCAGCGATGCAAGTGCAAGTTGCTCAAGTTCAAGAAAACGCATTCAATGAGAATTCCTTAGGTAAATAAGAGCCGCGTTCATCCGCATATTTTAACCTTTGCAAGTATTACTTTATTTCCCGTTCTCCGTATCTTTTTTGTTTTTTAATGGCGAGCAAAGCTTACGAATTCAAGTCCTCTCCGGAATTTCCCGAGCAGCCTCTAGACGCTGTTCTCTCGTGTAAGTGGACGGGTAGGTACAGTGTGTTGACCGCCCCCATCCTCTCAGGCCCTCCCTCCCACCCACCCTTCCATTGTTTCGTCCCGTGCGCTAAATTATAGCCCTTACAAGACTTTCAGTGCAGTCTCCTGAGTGCCCGTTCTGGGGCGGGAGGCGTGAGCTCATCGCTGAATCCCAGGAAGAGGTTGAGCGTACCTAGCCTTTCTTTTATATTTCCCTGCCCGAGGTAAACTATATGGGCCACCTATCCCAAGTTTTCTCATCGTTATAGGTAGAGCGATTAAAAAAATAAGTTCTCAGCCTCCATAACGTTATCACGGAGTTGAAATTTTGTCCTTAATCTATAATCATGTGATTTTCCTTTAAAAAGGGTGTATTCACAATGTAGTAATGGGGGTTTACTTTCCTTCACGGTGTAGTTACGGGGGTTTACTTTCCTTCAACGGAAAGTGCAACGCTCCAAAAGTTATCTTAGTGTCAGGGCCTTCATCTTTGACTGGGACTCTAAACACATTTGTATCACTGCTACTTCTGGAATCCTTCAACACTACAGCAATCGTTGCACAAATTTACAATGTATGGCATACTATTGACATTTCCACCCTCCAAAAGTTATCGTAGTGACTGGCATTTCATTTTTGACGGGAACACTACAAAACTACGGTATCAGTATTACTGTTGGAATACTACAACACTACTGCATACGGTGAGTAAATATACAATAAATGGCATACGATCGAAATTTCAACGCTGTAGTAACATCTAGAAAAAATACTGGAAATGTTCGTTGGTATATTCCTTTACGTAGCTTTACATTTATTTTAAATAAGTAATAACTGTTTCCATGCGGAGATAAACGAATAATATTCGTTGCTATTACGTCATATATTTGTTTTTTTGGGTACTGCTGACGGAAATTTCCTGAGAAAATGATTGTTCCCATCAGTGAAATGTAAGGGAATTTATTTTTCATAATCTTGCAACAGCATTAATTTAAATTATTCATCATCAACATCCCAAGTGTAAGCGATGGTTTTTCCGCATCTAATCTCCGGTTAACCCCGATGACTAAGGACTGGTTTTATTATGTCTATTTACCGTTAACTGGGACATTGTACAGCCATAACCTTCATCATTATTACTGGTCAGCAATGCTAATATTGGTTTGACGGAGCTCTCCACTCAATTCTCCTATCAGCTAATTTTTTCACACATACGTATTTCTTCTCTCTCATACTTCTTTACCTGTTCCATACATTTCATTCGAGGTCATCCCATTCGTTCTTGTCATCTACTTGTCCCTCAACGATTGTCTTCATCAGGCCATCATGTCTCAAGATATGGCTTTTAAGGTTGTTCCGTCTTCTTATCAAGGTTTTCATGAGGCTTCCCTTCTCTCCTACTCTAATATTTTCTGACTCGACGAAATGGCACTGAGGGATGTTCTTGTTCGTAACATAATCTCAGCTGTCTCCATAGCTGTGTAACCTAGGTCAAATTTCGTTCTTTTTCTCGATAGAACGTGTACAAAACTTCAATTCAAGTCTGGAAAGACTAGCGACGCATACCACGCTGGCTGCAGATCGAGAATAGACCCCGTGATGCGACAATTCAGAGATATAGTGCTCGGATTTGTGGTGGAGCGTTTATTATTTCTTTCCAATTGTGGAGCGGTGGAATTTGTCCTCCGGTCTCGCCCGCGTCGACGGAACGAAGCGACAAACACGTGCCTCCCTCCGACCCTCGCGCGGATAAATATATCGACACGACAATTGGCGACACAAGTGAATAATGACCGGCGCAATTTCAAAAGGGGATCGTCCCGCAGCGGTATTGGATCTCGATCGCGGCGGGGAATCGTGAACGCCCGCTAGCCCCCACCCCCCTCTTATAAGGGTGACTGACACTGGAGGATAAGCGTGGTGAGTGGCAGGTGGTGCCCGGATTAGCAGATCGCCGATGCGGGCTGACTCCAAGTGGCGAGATATTTGCGACGGAGAGAAAGAGAGATAGGGCGAGTGTATGTGACCGTCAACTTGCCGTAATGGGGTCGTTCACTCACAGCCGAAATCGCAATTCACTGCAAGAGGTTGGTAGGTGAAAGGGTTTGTTAAGTTATGAGGAAAAAATCCTCCTTCGGCCATTCTCTCGTCGTCAAATTAAAGCAAAGTAACGCAAAATTTGCCGCCCTATTTTCTTGAGTTGGTGACGTCATTATAGTTCCGGTTCATGAACTTGGTGGGGAGTACCGTTCATTAAGGGAAAGGAATAGCTCAAAGGATTGTAAATGAGCGTAGAGAAGCGGGACGAATTCTGTAATTTGTAATTTTTGTCGTAATCATAAGTCTCTGATGCTATTTTACCACCGATATCTCTTAGAATCATACCCTTAAGTATGATTTGACTTTGTATTGAAAATAAAGAATTTCGTAATTGAAATTGCAAACGAAAGCAATTATTTTTATAATACTTTTTTAATCTTCTTGATTTGTTCGCTGATAATGGACCGTAAAAATATTTTAAGACAGAATGAAATTTTTGTAGTAAAATTTCAAAACATGAAAGTTTCATTCCCATACATTTTTAATAATGCTTTATGCAGGTAAAATTCTCGATTTTATGATAAGCGTTATAGTTTGTAACCCATGAGATCGAGGATCGTCTTTTGCTGTTTTAATCTCTCTGATATTATCTTCATACCCCAGTGGGTAACGAGGGAGGCTGGGCGGTCCGACCCACCCGAAATATAAAAGCACACTTACTTTGCATCACAAAAGAAAACTAAATATTGAAAAATCATGAATTTACAAAAGATTTCTTTGAAAAATGAAGTTTTTTCGATTATAAAAAGTGTTAAAATTAGTTTAAAGTGTTAAAACCATCTTCTTTCAATTAGTACTCTGTTTTCAAAAATTTTCTACCCTGGTTTTTGCCCCCCCCCCCCCCCCATCTACCCCCCCCCCCCGAACAAAATTCCTGGCAACGCCGCTGTCATACTCTGCGTCAAGTCCCAAATTGACTTTTAAAATTGTCTTGACAAAATTATTTTATTATTTCAATTTTTTAAACTTTATTTCGGAATTTCGCCCTTATTTTTCAATTTTTTACTCATCTTGATAATTTGCTGCACGAATTTCAAAATCGGTCCAGTGATGATGGCGTTTTTTTTAGCAGGAACCATGCCGACGTTTACAGCATTGTCTGTGTTCACCCCTGGTTTAAATGGGGATAAGATTAAGTAGTTTTGGGCTGTGCCCAATACACGAGAGTGGTAGTTATAAACGACCTTTGCTGCTAAATCAATTTTTTTTAACATTCGGTCGAGTTTCGTTGAATGTTATGGGATTTTGAGCAACGTTCGCGTCGAGTGTTATCGGGGAGTCACCTCGCGTAATTGATTGCTTAGGTAACTCACGTTCTGGGAGCGCCTATCACTGCTAGCCAACAGTGTGGCAAGGCATAATCAATGCACAGGCTATCGTAATAGTCTGCATACACTCCGCCGTGAATGGTTTTCCTTAATGATCTTTTGTCCGCCAGGTTCGCACAAGCCGCGAACGTTATTGGTCGACCGATAATCCACGATTATAGCAAACACGCCGCGTGTAGTAATTACACGCGTGTGGATTGGTGTCGCTTGGGTCGCAGCCGCCTTGCGCGTGCGATGGAATGCGAGTCACGCGGTGGACGCGTCAATTGGGATCACCGACGGCCGGGAGGCGAGATCCCCGTGGGAGTGTCGCTGTTTTCATAGCCCATGCTCACGTCATCTTGCGTAAGGAATTCCGTCGTTCTTGGTTTTTTTCCGAAATTGTAGATACACCATTCTTTACTTTAGCCTGAATCATACGATCATTTGTTTCGTCCCTCTTTAGTGATCACTCGATCGATCGCTTTTCGGGACCGGAAAAATGATCGCTCGAGTGATCATTTTTCTGAAACATGGTCCCTCCCGCCGTCGCTTCTCGCATCATTTCCGATAAAACAGCTTTATGTCGTTCTTACGATTGTCAAACGTTGCGCTGCAGTCGCTCCATACGGGCATGCGTTCTGATTGGCTAATAAGGGGTGTCATTGACGGAAAAGCGATCAGACGAGTGATGAAAAAAGTTATGTGCAGCCTCTTCATTTGGAGTGATTGCAAAAACAATTGTTCGCGACTATAATTTTCGAGTGATCGCGAATTACGCGCCACGATCATTTACGAGTGATCACTCGAAAATGAGGAAAAAAACGATCGTGTGATTTAGGCTTTAAAGAGTTGAAAATAATAAAGTGTATTTCCATCCTGTTGCTAGTTATTATTTTGATCGCCTTTACTGATAAAATGAAAATAAAAATTATACTCATTCGGGTACATATTGTGTTGGAATTTCAACCGGGTTTGAATCATCAGGTAAAGCGTATTCACGTATTATTTTAACAAACTATTTTGTAACTCTAACGGAGCGTGATTGTAGTTGTATTACCTTAATTTTCTTATTTCGTTGCCACAAATATAATTCGCATGATATATATTGTTGCAAGCAGCTGTTAAATATTTATCACCTTTCAGTTCCCTAAATGATGCACTTATTGAAGTATATTTCAGTGTATATTTTTTCCTTGGGAGTGAAAAATTTACATATTTTTCTTAATAATTAATCAAATGCAAGTTTCATTTTTTTACTGTTATCAAATGCAAGTTTAATTTTATGAAGTTAACGGCTGGAATGAAGTGGATACCTCGCTTATAGCTCCTAATTTAATTAATCTCTTAAGATGAAATTTGTCCATTATGTGAGGAAGGTCACGGGAAACAATTCTCAGTGTATTAATTTCAATAGTTCATTAGGTCTGCAGCGTCTCTAAAGTGGGATAGTCCGAAATCTGACTCCTATAGCTCTGTTTTATAGGCTGCGGATACGTATCACTCAGTGGTTTTTCATGTGTCAAGGTGACTAGAATGGAACTATGCGACCCGGGTGAGATAGGGGGACAAGCAACCTGTGTCTCAGACAATGCCATTGAAATGGATATGAAAACTGGAGTATCAATTTACGGTGTATATTTGTAAGGAAAGAACTAATCTATTTATTAGGGAGCGAATGAGTGCTTCAGATAATCGTAGATAGTAGTTTTGAATTAATTCCTTTACAAATAGGCACTTCTAAAATACAATTACCAGAGTATATTTGTCTGAATTGGGCGAAAGAAATACATTATTAGGAATATGGCGAAATCCGAGGTCGTTCCCAGAGAATATTTCTTCGGTTTGTCGTCCTGGAGGGGGATGAATATCCCTCCATAGGGGTGTAATTTACATCAATACTGTATTCACACCAGCAATCAGGAATGAATATATTTCGAACTCTCGAAGTTATTGCTTCGATTTTCGTCAAATTTGATTGCTCCCAATATTTGGTATGGATGGAAACCCTAGGAAATAAATTTGCATGAATAATATTCGGTGATGCAAGCACTTTGACACTTAATATTATTGTAAATATTATTATTAAGACTTAAATGACAAATGTGTGGAACAATTTGACGCGATCTCTCCTTTTTTCATCCGTAATTGGAGTAGTGACACAGTGACCAGCCATTTTGGCCGTACGTCCATTAGATAGAAAAAAAAGCGAGAGTAATCAGCTCTACTTAAGTCACTCGTCCAGTCTCTCCTAACGGTGACTTGTCGCGAGATTTTCCTCAGCTCCTTTTAGACGCCTTCCATAAATTACGTCAGCAGTTTAGGGATCGCGCACGAATGGAGGCGGGGGAGGAAAAATCCGAAGATTCAAGACACACGCGAGCTGTCTGCCCCCTTGCGGTGGTAGCTTTGGCCAATCGTGTGGGGTCTCTGCCAGCAGGCTTACATAATGAAGTGGCCGACAGTAGTGACACAGGACACCGCGACCGCAAGGCCTGGAAGTAGTGCAGTAGGTCCCCTCACTTTGCGCCGTGAACGCTTGTTGTGGTCGAACTATGTTGTGCGAGTCTAACAGTAATCATTATGATGGTTGGTGCATTTGATGAAATCGATGGGAATCCTAACTCTAGCTAATATTTCTCTTCTCGAAACGGAAAGAAACATTAATGCATTCCCAGGAAAAAAATTAAGTGAAGAATGATTTTTTTTTTTTAATTCTTTTTCCTGTAATACACGTAATATTAATATCTAAACCAAATCAGCACGCACGCTTTTTTCTCTGAGTATGTAGTCAAAAGCTTCGTTTACTTTTTAGTGCATTTTATTCTGTTTTTTGGAAAAAGGCGTGTTTTTCATATTTTTATTTCATTTTTATTTTCTACTTTTTAGTTGTGAATCGTGTAATCCATTAAACCAGAGCTATTAAAGAAATTTATAACTTACGCCATTTACTGAGGAAATTTAGAACTAGTTTTCCTTATGGAAATTGTAAATAAATTAGAGTACCAAATTTCAAATATATCATCGATGAATATTGTATTATTATTGGAAGTAAGAATGTGTGCCAAATTTCAGGTCGTTAAGACAATGGAAAGTGGGTAAAAAAAATCAATTACAAGATTCCAACGATGAAACAAAGAGACGTAAGTAAAGAAAAAACGTGTAAAAACAGCAAGCGTTTTCCTACCTCAGTGTATTTCTTTACCTTGGTTTTTCCGTGAATAAAAACACTAATTAATTAGGAAAATTAATCCGTATAAACGTTCAGCGCTCAACTCAATTCGAATTTATATGCTGTGCTATTTTAACGTACCCATCAATTACTTACCTTGTTCGCAATTACTTCTCAACTAAACACTCAGTGGTTGGTTTTAAGATTTTTGAACCTTATTACTCAACTCAAAACTCTTACTTAGGTTAAAATATTATGCATTAGCAACAATGTTTGCTGTTTAAATCCTTAAATTGAGAATCTTTCTTCAGACATTGTCACATCAGCCAACTTTGCAGCACAGCTTAATTCGCCTAATGGCTCTGGACTGAAGTATTTTTCTTGCAACAATTTTCCTTAAAGTTATGCAGATCAGGTAGCCTAAAATAAATTTAAAAACTTTATCAAGCCAAAGATTATGATGCGAGCTTGGAATTACTGTTTAGCATCGCGTATGACAGTTTTCCCTTTTCTAAAATATTCCTTGAAAGAATTCTCGTCTTTTTTTAAAGCTCTGCCTTGAATTTTGTTTAACTCAAGAATTCACCAAATGATTTCCAACATGCTTCTCACGGAGTTCCGTTGGGTCACGTAGATATCCGGTAGAAAAATCGATGTAAGCGGAATTCTTCTGAGAGAGAACCCATTCTACTTTCGATAAACACCGTGATAGTTAGGAACTTTTTATCTTATAAGATATAGGCAATTTGTGGGAAAAATAATTCTTCGGAGTCACGAATATATTCGGTGGACTGCTGATATCCGGCATATAAGATCCAACTGCGATTAGTCTGGATTTCGATTAGAGACCAAATATTTTCGATCGAAATAGACTGTTCAAGCGTTGAAAACTCGGAATTATACTACCTTTTTTTAGCGGTAATATAACTTATCAATATTTTTCGAAGGTTTTTAAGTATTGCTGTATCCAGCTGTAAAATAATTATCAGCTGTTTTCGTCGCATTGATTCATTTAAATTCTGTCAGCTATATAAGTTTGTACATGGTAGTCATTTTCGAAATAAGGGTAGCTGTGGGCTGTATTATTAGTATATATCAATGTCTTCTGGTGAGAGATTGTTTTTCTACTCTAATCTTCAGGATTTCAAAGAATTTTAATTGCTAACTCTGTTCGAGAGTGTATCGTTCCATAATATATTTCTGAGGTTAAGCAACATGCATTCTTGTCCTAACATATCAGTTTGGCATAATTCTTCTTTCAGGTGCTGTGGACGCTGATATTGATGCTTGTTTTCCGTTTTCTTTTAATACTTGTAATTTTGAATTATGAATAAAATAATATGATACGTAGAATCTGACTTAAATAACTCTACCGTAAAATCACTATTAGTTCTTTTTTTCCACTTCTGAATTTTTTTTCTTTTTGTCGAATAAATTAATTTACCTCATTAATTATCTAACCCAAAGAAGAAGTATGAAATATTTATAAGCTATGGCTATATCCCCCCTGGGAACCCTTGAAATAATAGTCATTCTTGTACTTTTTACTCTTGCCTTGTATTTTTCTGCCCTATTCCTTTATTCATGAAGTGAAGTTATGAGGTAAATTCTTACACTTCAAAAACGCCACGGTTAAGGGC
This sequence comes from Ischnura elegans, assembly GCF_921293095.1. Classification (NCBI taxonomy): domain Eukaryota; kingdom Metazoa; phylum Arthropoda; class Insecta; order Odonata; family Coenagrionidae; genus Ischnura; species Ischnura elegans. Next base: position 56,864,177 of record NC_060253.1, read on the forward strand.
AGGGGCGGTCTGGCCAGTTCGACTGGTCGGCGATCGCCGAGGGCCCCGAGCTTAGGAGGAAGGGGCACAACGCTCGCGTCTATTGTAAACATAAAATAAATGTGTCAGAAGAATACAGAGAGCTTGATACATTTTCTGAAAAGATAATTGGATTAGGTTATTTTAGAGGCTATTTTAGATTTCAGTGCAGTTTCAAGGAACAAATTCACTAAATAATAGAGCCATAATACATTATTAAATTTTGTAAGCTGTGCAATTCTCACATTTCATAGTATTTTTCTTACGAAATTTTTCTATTTTTACTAACTTTTGTCTTATTTTTAAGAGCCAGAATAGCGTCGGAATCCATTTCCGGGCATGCAATTTCTTAAAATTTTGCGTGGGAGGACTCCCGAAACTCCAGGTTAGGAGGGCCCCATCATGAGCCCCAGCCGAGGGCTCTCGATCACCCCACACCGCCCGTGGATAAGGGAATGCATCACTCCTCCTCGAGCGGTTTTTTTCGAGACGAATTGCTAACTTAGTACGTGTGCTATCAGCTTAAAGTTTTCAGAGCATGTAGAGTATTTAAAAAATCTCCTACTTCAAAAAAATAATACCGTAGTATTTTCCCAAATGATATGTTTTTGTATTCGAAGTTCAGGAAAGTGTTAGCTAGCGTTTTCTCTATCCACCCTGAAAATTTCGATGTGATGGGATGATTTTTACAAACGAGCAATTCGTTGCAAAAAAGTCTAAGACCGAACGGTGAAGCGGGAGTAAAAAAGGATTAGGTTTGTTGAAAGGGAAGAGTAATATGCAAATGATATAAAACTAGAGAATTGCAAGACTGAAAATGGAGAAAATGTATTTAAACAAATTACCCTGCCCAAATAATAAAGTATGAAGTTTATATCAATAACGGCAAACCCAAACATGTATTCATGTGCCTTGAACGCATATATGGAGTGATTTTTACGATCACCTGAGCATTTTCTCAGTCAGGTACAGGAATGGCGCTGCGTCCTCGTGATGAGTGAAAGTAATGCGCTTGGGTGAAGGTCATCGCCGCGGATTCCATGCCTCGGCTCCGTTCTGTCTGCTAGTTGTGGAGGACCGCTGGGATCGACTCTCTGCTTGCGGTTTGAACTATTTTTTCCTAGCGTCGTCGTCGTGAGAAGATAAGTGGCCGTCGCTGCAATAGTGGGTCAACTAGTTCCGAAGGCTACCTCAAGTTTCCCTATTTTCTCCGATGAAGAGTGAAATGTCGAACGTCGTTTCGTCGTGCGTGAGCGAGAGTGACAATTCAATCGCATGCGTATAAAAAAAACATTCGTATTCATTATTTTTTACTTCAGAGCCTTCTAATTGTCGCATTAATTACAGCAGAAGCTTTAGTGAAGTCTCTTCGTGCGTTAGCGGGAATGACAATTCAACCGTATGCATCTTTTTAAAAAAACTTTCGTATTCATTAGCTTTTACTTCAGATCCAACTAATTTTTGCATTGATTCCAACTGATGCTTCAAATTGAAGTTAAAAAGTAGTCATTCCCAAGATCAATTTGTCTGTTTAAGTGACTTTTATTCGCAGATATATATATTCTCATTCAATTCTCGATCAATGTATGTCTGTTCAAGTGACTTTTATTCGCAGATATATATATTCTCATTCTAAAGACAAAAACATTAAAAAACTTGTTCACGTTTTTCTTTGGTTTGCTGCCTTCAGCCGGCACAAATAAGTATGTCTCATTGTAATTATCTTTATCGGTGTGAACTACATTTATAACTATTCCTGGTCTGAGTGACCCAAATAGAACTTCGGATTAAAGGTTTTTCAACCTCTTCTCGTTAACTTGGGTGAATAACGCTGTGTTCTAGCTAAAACAAATCAACCGTTGTTACTCTCTTTCCTTTCCATCTACCTAAGTCCGAAATCCATGCTTTTATTACTGCTTGAGTACAAAGATACTGTTTCAACTTGAGGAGTGATAGGCTAGATCTGCACAACTCTACAACTAGATCTACCGATGGATAATAGGATTATACCAATGGATCGTGGTGATTACTAGAGTTTATATTACTACAGAAGACCCCACCATCTCCACTCCCGCGACTCCTTTGATTCCCGCGGGTCCACGTAAATAGTGGCGCTCCAAGCGCTAAAACACTTATTAATATGCGTATTAGCCCGCAAGAGATACGCCAAGCGGCGGATGTAATCTTTTATTGCTAAAAAAATTAAGCTCGTCGATAGTTGTCATGAGCTTAATTTTTAGCAATGACATGACAACTATCGACGAGCTTAATTTGTAGCAATAAACGATTAAATTCGCCAAGTTACATATCTCTTGCGGATTAGCAAGGAAAGTCCTTCAAGTATCACCACCAGATCTTAAAATTTTGCTAGGTGGTAGAAAATGGATACCCGAGGTACAGTTTTGATTTCAGCCGCCAACGCTCTATACTTTTTGAGATATTAGCTACGGAAAGTACGAGGAAAACGCCTTTTATGCAATCCGCAGCACAACAATACACAGACAGTGCTCTTCGTCCTAGCAACTGAGTATAAAGGCCGTTTTACACGGTACACGGAATTGCGCAATCTGACGTACGTGCGAAGGCGCAATCAAAATTGCGTCGTGTAAAGGCCGTTTTACACGGTACACGGAATTGCGCAGGTTAGAGCTGCATTAATTTCTAAAATGGCGTGGAATTGCGCGAATGCATGAACGAAATTAGAACAGGGGCTATTTTGCCGTCTCGCGTCCACGCATTCTCGCATGTGTTCTTGCAATTCGCCGCTTTACACGATGCAATTTTGATTGCGCCTTCGCACGTACGTCAGATTGCGCAATTCCGTGTTCCGTGTAAAACGGCCTTAAAGCGGTGAATTGCTAGAACACATGCGAGAATGCGTGGACGCGAGACGGTAAAATAGCCCATGTTCTACTTTCGTTCATGCATTCGCGCAATTCCACGCCATTTTAGAAATTAATGCAGCTCTAACCCTCGCAATTCCGTGTACCGTGTAAAACGGCCTTAAGGGGCTATTGTTGCGCTGAGAGTTGCATAAAGTTAGGAGTTGTCCTGTTAATTTCCGTCGCTAATATCTATAAGATCATAGTATTAAGCGTTGGCGGTTGCAACAAAAATTACACCCCACCATTTCCAATCACATAGAAAAATTTGAACGAGATCTGGTCGTGACACTTCACTTGCAAGACGAATATTGATAAGTATCCTAGCCACTGGATCGCCACTATTTACGTCGACCGGCGGGAATAGATGGAGTCGCGGAAGTGGAGAATCCTGTTTACAATATTGATGATCGTGGTTTTCAATCATTTAAACTTGTGTTACAAGGAGGCTCTATTAAAAGAGGCCCAAGAACGTGGCGGTTAAGGTAGTTTGAGCGAAAAATCAATCATTATAGAATTCTGAGATTTCTATCTCAATGCAAAGAAAAAGTCTTGCTCTTTCCAATGATATCATAATATACACCCCTTACCGGGCTAAATTCAGAGATATTTGTGAGTAAAGAGAAGCTGATTTACATGGCATAGATGGGAGGCATGCGCTTCGACGACAGAATTTATTTAAATAGAATTATTTCTCGTACATAGAAATCGACAAAAAACTAACTGAGTGTAGTTAACTTCATTTATGAATTTTTGGTCACATTAAATTCATAGGTCACCGGTAGTATAATTAAAATATTTGAAAAAAACTTTTCGTCGAACAGGCATTTCCTGCAGACGACCGGATGCCGAAAGATTCGGTTTGGCAACGCCGCATAAGAATTAAATGTAAGCAAATATGATCGCAGACGACAGCATACCAGAAATAAACATAAATGGAGATAATTGATTGCGTACGAGTTTAGTTTACTGATTTTCCATATTGTCGCAGTAAATTCCATGTACAAAAACTACTTCGTGGTGGACATTTGGAAGTGAATCATGAGATTCGCGATTCCTGATACTATTTGGGTTGCTGTAAACTTCGAGTGAAGAGATTTCTTATGTGTATATAAATATGATTTGGTGGAAGGATGTAACCGATTTGACGCACACTTCAGTTTTCTGCGTATTTAATTGTCAAAGTAAGATTCTCCATCCGCATTAATGAACTTGCCATCTGTGACGAAAGCGAGTGGTTCAAACCATCTTACAGGTATGAGCCGTGCGGGAAACCTATTGAACACCGTGAGCAGGTTGTTATCTTCAGGTAATTTTCATATATTTAAGCCAACGCAGTCCGAACCTTACATGAAAATGAACGGACATAATTATTAGCGAGATACGAATGTAGTCATGCGTTTACACGCAAGTTAAACAACAGCACATTACGTATACGGAAAAATGTTTTTGAATCATCTCCCCCAGGGAAATCAGAATTCATCTTACAATGCATAAAACCTACTAAACTTGTTGCCTTAACCGAAATTGAGGAACCTTTCTAAAAAATTAATGTATAACCAGCCCTCCGAAATATTAGCATTGCTTGGCATCGACTTTAAATAACTTTCCTTCCACGTAGTGCAAAATTACAAGACTTGCCCCGATGGGAAGTTCTTGCTCCAATAACTGTAGACTTTCACGTCATGAATGCTGAATTCACTACCAACAATTCAATGAATCCAATCTTTAGATAACGCATAACCGACGTATAAATTAATCTACCATTAATAGTATTATGGGGTCTCAAAGGATGTTCATCTTGCAATTTCCTTACAACAATCCCTTAGGAACAAGAACTTCACACCAAATATACTTTTGCTTACATCATTACAAAAATACTAAGTCAAAGGTAAAATATCCACCATGATCATAAAACTATTCTAAATTAAGCTTGCCATTCATCTCTATGCCTATTGTAGTGCCCCCTTACCTTTAGTTAAACTGGATACGATTTCAACGTTCTGCTTTTCATCTCAAGGCCCTATTTTGGAAATGTATGCACTTAGTTACCAATTTTGGGTGCGTAGGAAGGAAGTAGACAGAAAGTGAAATATGACTACACTCTTGGTATACATATTCATTATTATTACGTAACAAAAATTACAAAATATTTTTTAGAAAACCACTCTACATACAATGTCACATAAATTTAGCAATATACATTTCATTTTCACAAAGTGTTGGCCAAGAACATAAGATAGGATAGCCAGGGCTCACAAGATACATTAAATTGGCTACTACATACTTTGCTTCTCTCCATGAGATATTTTTCAACAATTTTATTATTCAAGCTAGCATGTGATTAATAATGAAATATGATTTTTCCTGGAGTATAGGTCATTTATACAAAAGTTAGCAGCCAACAACGTTTCGATTTATTTTCTTAAATCATCTTCAGGGCTATGTTAGAAAAATTGTGAAACAGTATAAAATACAGAGAATAAGTCTTATTAGTCTTATTCTCTGTATTTTATACTGTTTCACAATTTTTCTAACATAGCCCTGAAGATGATTTAAGAAAATAAATCGAAACGTTGGCTGCTAACTTTTGTATATATGACCTATACTCCAGGAAAAACCATATTATATATTAAATAAGGTCAAGAAACAGAAAAAAATAATATTTAATAATGAAAGATACTTTGTTTCTTCAACAGGCTAATAAAAATCTTTTTTCTATTTTATTACCGGTTTCAGCTACTACACCATTAGTATTTGATAATGATATTATAGATGAAACTGGTAATAAAATAGAAAAAAATTTAACCTGTGGAAGAAACTAAGTGTCTTTCATTATTAATATGGAGTCCTCCCACCACGTATGTGCTCCAAGTTTCAATCTAGTTTGTGATGACTGTTTCCTCAGAATTCCAGCCTAGTGGGATTTTGTCCATTAATTCAGTTACAAAAATTCTGTTCAGGGTGACACAGTACATTCTGCAGAAATGGGCAGAGGTTAATAAGACAAAGAATAATTTCTTTGCTAGTATTCAGCCCTACCTATGCCATGTGTAGACAGAAGCAAAAAAGGGCCATCCTGGCTGTCAAAAACATTGGAGTGGCAGCTCAAAAGCTATGGAGCCACATACTGCAGCAAAATTAATATCCTGCGATGAAGATTTTTTGAGTGACAGCTCTCACAGGAGGGGACCTCATCGCAGGTACAAACAAAATACTGTGTTGGTATGCTGGAATGGGAAGATTCTCAGCAGTGACCAAACCCCAGCCTCTCCACCGGAAACCCTTCACAATCACTCGCTCAACTCTGAAGGAACCTTTGTAAGGGTTTGGGGGCCTAACTAAGGCTGCTTCCGTTGAGTAAACAAACACACAACCACTCATTGTAATAACAACACACAATCACTCATAGTAATAACAACACACATCACTCACCCACACAATCACTCAAACACACAATCACTCACAAAACTTACTCCGTGGGCTAAACTCCGGGAGAAATGCTCAAAATTGAGCAATGGTAATGTCAGGGTACCATGAATTACCAATGAAATCCTTGCTACCCTTGTAACAATGGAATAGCATAATTTTCTTGCCCATCAAAGTGTGCAAAGACATTGATCAGACCTATGGACAAAATCCCACTAACAATTCAGGAGGAAATATCTAGAGTCAATCTTACCCAAAGGCGTTGATGCATTAACCAGAATAAAAGAGAATCACCCAAAAGAAATACATGGATAGATTGCCCAATGTTATATCAGGCAAACCTTAATACCCATACAGTAAACCTGAAGATACTGGTTTAAACACTGGGGAGACATCTGTCATCACAAACCAGACGATGTGGGGGGAATCTGAAAAAAGTTTTTAAAAATCTCTATTAGACTTTATGTTACAACCATTTCTACCATATACATTTAAATTATGCTACACATTAAGCATAAGATAATGCCAGTCTTACCCTTTTTATTCAAGCTTTCTCAACTCCTCTAGGTGTTCACTAATAGCCTGAATTATTCTCCTTCTGGTCGTAACTCGTGGCTTCCCATTGATACTCTCACCTAAGAGTAATCTAATTCCCTCAGTACCAGATATATTGAATATTTCCACCAGCTTCTCCAAATCAATACCAGCTGTGGCCATTTTGGAAATCATTGAGCTTGAAATAACTCTCCCTAGGGTTTGTAATGTTGCCACCTTCTGCGCCTTCCTTACAGCTTGCAATTTCCTGTTATTCAGTTCCTGTAAAGATAAAGAATTAGTAAGGAGTACTTCATTACTTATCTCAAAATGTCTTATGAGTCCATCTAGTAATTGGCAATCAATCATTGCATTATGGGTTCCACTCTTTATTCGTTGCCATTCCTCCCCTTGCAGGTATACTGATGCAAGCTCTTCAAGTTTTCTGCAACTACCCTGACTAATGAGCTTCAATGAGTCAGTAACCCCATACACACTTTTCAAAAGATCGTCGCTCAGGTCCAACTTCTGCAGCCATGATAAAATGCGAGGAGCATCAAATCGGACAATGTTGTGCCCAACTAACACCACCCTTGACTCAAAACTGGATAAGAAACTGATGAATTTCTCACCAACAACCCTTGGAGGGGTTGTTTCAACTCTCTGGTTGTATAGGAAAAGTTCTCCATTAACAACCCTTAACCCTGTCTTCTCTGCTGCAATTGGATGAAATGTTTTGCTGGGCATCATGTAATAATTAAATTCACATTGCCCACTTTTACATGCAAGCTGCACAATATCTGCAGTGGAGGCAAATCCAGTGGTCTCAATGTCCACAATTACAAATGTCACCTCATTTAGAGGTGGTGGCAATTCTCTTGTCGTCTCCTCTAATAAAGCACAGCCTAGATCAGCTTCCATAGCAGATTGGTAACATATTCCCTCTCTACTTTCATGTGATGATATCTTTTGCTTCTGCAATGATTTCAGAAACAACCTACGTCGCTTCACAGGGACTGTTACTTGCCTCCTTACTTTGGCCTTTATTTTCTCTTCCATTCTGCTGGAATAGGACTTAGTGAGACTACCAGGGGAGAGGTCCAGCTTCCTGTTTATGCCAATAACATGTTTGGGGCCTAAATTCTTCTGGCAGGCAGCAGCAGCCACTCTTATATTCAAGGCAGCAGATGAACCATAGTGGCGGTTCTTAGGAGCCCTTATTGCTACCATTTGGTTGAAAGACTCATTTGCCTGTGAAGAACCACCAGGAGCAATTTTACTAGATTCTGCTGCAAAGCTTTCCAATATCTTTTCTAGGGCTGATTTAAGGGCACGCCCTTCAAGTGGTTTCCCACGGGGCAAACTTTTGTGAGAGTAATTGTCAGTGTCCCCTTTACACCACTCTCCACACCCTTGGTGATCCCCAAAAGCATGATTGGCAATATTAATGATTGCCCTTCTTGTTCCCTCTTCATCTCCCCTGTTTTGGTCCACAGCATATGAGAAACATCTCTTCAAATATGGTATAACATTTCTGCCCAAGAGCTGCCGATGACTTGCAGAAGCTCGATATAGCCAAGAAGAGAAACGCTTCTTAGTATGGTTGATATCAGCCCATTTCTGTACAGAGTGCTGCGACTCCCTTTGTACAGCTGCCAGCGTTGAGGAGTCACCATCTCCTATGAGAGTTGTCACTCGAACACCAGCAGTCAAAAAATCTTCATTGCAGGATATTAATTTTGCTGCAGTATATGGCTCCATAGCTTTGGAGCTGCCACTCCAATTTTTTCGGCAGTCGTGATCGTTCTTGTCATGCCCCTGACTACACATTGCACAGGTAGTGGTACACACGTCAAATGCAAGAACTTTTTTGGAGCGGTATCCAATGACAGATCCATGCCCTGCAAATGCAAAAAGAAATTTTAATCGTTAATATAGAGGGACAAATAATACATAATTTATTTCTCAGAAAATATAATGAAACCAACCAGATTTACTGTCATATGACCGCCCATTGCCTCTCTTCTGCCACCCATAGTCATAAGAGGCAATGATATCTACCTCAGCCCCATCACTGCCATGCATAGGAGACTCTTCACTCAGAGTCGTGGCACTGAAATAAATTATGTAGACTGAATGAGATGCCACATATTAGCCAAAGAACTACATTCAGAATTCTGTGACTGGGTAGAATTGTTACTAAGGAATGGAAATAGTATAATGACAATGAAGGTAATCTACCACTTCACTTATGATGTTACTGATTCAACATTAGAAAGGAATATTGGTTATGTGTAAGACTTTTATACTCTATCATCCTATCTATATACAGCCCTTGTGGTGACTGACTGACTGATGGATACAAATTCCCGACCACTTCTAGAAGTACTGGAGAGCTGAAATTTGGCAGGCGTGCGGGGATTCCGAAATGATCCGGAGGAAAAATCCGAAAACCGGAAGTTTCCGCCACGTGTCGTCGCTAGGACGACAAAATGGCCGAAATCGGGCTTTTTCCGGTGACCATCTTTCGGTTTTTATTTTACTGCGCGCGAACCGTGCGTGCCACACGAGTCGTTAATGCATTTTTTGAAAGCTGATAAACGTAGGCACGTAATTAAGTAAATTTATTAGTTTCCAATTGAGAAAGTTACAGCTAAAATGGCGTCCAAAAATTGATTTTTCGAAAAAAATATCAAACTTTCCCCTCCCCTCGACTTAATTTAAGGTGTTGGATAACGAAAATGATTATTATATATGCTCATAACTTCGTCTACGAAATAGAGTTAACAATTTTCTTTCATTGTGCTTGGTTACTCAGAAAAAAATTAAAGTATTCCGAAAATCACCGAAAATTACGATTCCCAAAAGATTAACACAAGGTTTTGTCAATTTTTACCCGACTGATTTCTTTCAAACTTTGTAGTTACATACAACTATGAATTGTCTTTCAGAAATCATAAACATCTTGTAAATGATTTAATGGATTTAAACGCGAAAAAATAAAAATGGCGGGCACTACTCACTTTTTTCGGGGACTGGTTTCCTTATTTTTGTATTACTCCTGAAATATGGAGTTCATAGGGCACACTACTGTTAGATATGACAGCAAATGAATGTGACCATATGGTATCGTCATATTTAAACCCCCCGAAACCCTCTAAAAATTAAAATTTGCATATAAGTAGCCTTTTCGGGTATTTTTCGTCACGATTCCGCCACTATCCCAAGCCTTGCCACTCATCACTACGGTATTGATGTCGACGACTGATGACCCCTGGTAGGACAAACCTATAAACCCCCGGTTAACCCACATACACCCCCCTAAAAATAAAATTTTGCATATTACTCTACTTTTTGGGTACTTTTCGTGAGTATACCACCGCCCCCAACGATTCATCCCCACGGAAATTATTTGAACGGATGGTGACCACCTGGAATACACACGTAAACCCCCGGAATCCCCCTGAAATACCCCCCAAATGTAAAATGTGCCATTAAGTCTCCCATTTGGGAACTTCTCTCAAACATTACGCCGCACTTCCCGTCCCCTCTGAGCTCTAGATCCGGAATATTTGGTGAGGGCGACCCATCGTAAACCATACGGGAAAAATACCAGAAAACCCCCGATCACCTCCTGGAACATCACCAAAAAAATCCTCAATCCCAAGGCGGCGAAGCCGCCCCAGAACGAGGAACGGCGAAGCCGTTCCGAGGAGTAACTGGCGTAGGCGAGGAGGAGCTTCAGTAACCCTCGGGCGGCGAAGCCGCCCCGATGTTCAAGCGGCGCAGAAGCTGTGGACTCCCCTCAAACGAAAAACGGTGAAACAGCTCCGAAATGCCTTCGCCCTCTGGGCGGCTATGGCGACCTTAGACGAGGATCGGCGAAGCCGTTCCGAATATTAAGCGGGGAAGCCCCGGGGGGGCACACTGAACCCCTGGGCGGCGAAGCCGCCCTTCAGTGAGGAACGGCGAAGCCGTTCCGAGGAATGAGTGGGGCGCCTCCCTACCCCCTGGCCGGCGAAGCCGGCCCCAAGCTGAGGTGAGATTATTCGAACTTAAAAAGTCTTCGAGCGAACACAAATATAGACGGCGAAGCCGGAACCGGGGTTTTTAAGGGGCGGAGCCCCTTAACGAGCGCGCGGAGCGTGCGAGTTGGTTAATATAACACCAAAATACATTCTGCTACTTTGGAACTCGTTAGTCTAACAAAAGCATTAATCACCATAGTGAAACAGGTTGTAATTATAATAAATTCAAGAAAGCAATCACAATCAGGACTGCAGCATCAAGAACAACAGGGAGATGATGCCGACAAATAGGAACATTTTCTTGCAATAATGTTTAATAAGGAATTTGAAATGAAGAAGGGTTTGTGCTTGGGATATCCAGCCTTGACTTTTAAAAAATTGACAATAGGAAAAACATTCCTTTTCTGCTGTTTTCCATCCCAGCTGTTGGAGGAGTCAGTTAATGCCTTTAAGTAATCAAGAAAGTTTTTGATCCGCTAAAAGCATTGAAAGTCTTGAATGAATAAGTATTACATAGAACAATAGTTGAGACACTGAGCATGAGCATTAGAGGAAACTAACCTAGGTTTCCAGTTGAAAGTACCCAATGTTCCATACCAGTAAATTGGCTGTGCTGATTACTTTGACCTCTTTAACGAACAATGACTAAGGAATAATAAGCAGGAAGAAATTAGTTTGTCTTTAATTGCTGAAATGCTTAAGACATGGATACTATAATTGAAAATGTATGTTATATAGACTTCTAACCAAATCACCTGATAGCATATCACCATGATCAATCAAGCAGTGGCACTTGTAAGTTATGCCAGAATGTGCATGAATGCATTTTATTTAAAATTAAAGATTTACCACGATTTCATTAACCATGGTTCCTTTGTATTCAGCAGGTATGTATTTCTTTATTTATTACCCTGAGGCCTGACCCTGCATTGTTCAAAGGTTAATAACTTTATAATGGTTCAGTTCAGATCTTAGAAAGTGATCATTTTTCATCATAAGGATACTGCTTTCACACACATAACTTTTAGGAAAATCAGTGATGGTCACCTAACATGATTTTTGCACTATCTGCCTGATTTGAGATGAAAAGCCCCTCCAGTCAACAGCCACTTATTCAACTATGGCCTCATCCTTAGTAATCAATAACAAGTAATACCGAAGGACAGTGATAATAATAATGTGAAGCAAAGGTAAAATTACACTTGAACATAGTAATCATAAAAGAAGCCACTGAAGTTCCTCAATTGTAGTTCATATATTGGACGTGACCACTACTGGTAATGTTCTTGGAAGGTAATGTACATTGAAATAAAAATCACACCGCCGAAATATTCCCAAGTACTATGACAGAACCAAATGCGACCACAAGAGGCACATTTTTGAAAAATGAACATTCTATTTTGGTTTCGCTGGACTAAAAACACTAATATGAACAGCATAATCATAAATAAACTGATACGATGAAACTTACGGTGTTGAGGTCAAAGTGAGAAGCTTCTCCTCCTCCACAGCCTTCTGGCACGACTCTCGCGCCGTCTCTTCAACCGCAGGCCCCACAGATCGCTCGTACCTTTTCCAAGTGGAATTGGCGACAGGCGGAATATTTAGGGTTGCCAAAACCCTATTCATTTGCTCGTGCCCAACACCTGACACGACGCAAGCTGAAAATGGAACAAAAATATATTTTCAGCTAATCAACTTCTTCTATTCCCAAATATGAATTAAGGTATTTATTCGAGCACTTACCTATGGCGGCCTTACAATTCACTGCGTACTGAGCGTACGAGGACTTTGCACAATGCACTGCCGTAGATGTAGCAACTTTTTTCAATTGCTCACAAAAAGAGCAGCGCACCGTCCAAATGGAAGCTAATCCACGCCGCAACTCGCCTTCAATATTTGCAAAGGAAAGAGGTTTTAGGCAGGAATCGCAGTTCATCTGCTTAGCCAACAGATTTACGTCCACGATTCGCCGACCCTCCAACGTGAAACGTGGATTCGCTTCAATTTTGGGCGACGATTCCCTCTTCACCTTCGCCCGGGAAGAAGCTTTCTGCCTCTTCTCAAACTCCTTCTTCCGCACAAACCTTCCGTCTTTACTCCTGGATGGCTTCATCGTAAAAGCAGAGAAGGCTGAAATACTTGCGTATCTCACTAAAAAATTAGAGAAATACTCGACTCTCAAAAATATTTCAACACCGAAATCTCTGCACCCTTCCTACGATTCAAGCTACTTCCAACTAGTCACGTGTTTTTCTGAATTCCCGGGTTCCCAGGCTAGTTGAAAGTGTCACTGGTGTCACCAACCTAAGAAATTTCACGTTGTTGCCAAGTCGAGCGTCTCTTGGGCATATGTAATTTCTTTCGATAAAATGCTTCGAAATTGTTTTCTAATATGAGTAATCATTACATCTTTATGTTTTAACATTTACAAATTCCAGTAATCCGTACCCCAAGTCGGAGTTAAGGCAAAACTATACTAGGAAAACTTAGTAAGATATTACTAAATTTACCGTTGGTACCTTTGAAAATAAGTCAAGATTAAGTTTAAATTACGTAAAGTTCGTTCATAACTGAGAAAAATAAGTAACGCAAACGAAGATTTTCCGTATAAAATATTGTGAAATTGTGTCAAACGCCTTAATAACTGTTTATAATTGTAAATTTTATTAAAATTTAATCGCTTTTTTGACTTCGGAACTATCTCGCTCAAACTACCTTAAGCGTAATAACTGTTGGCGTTTCGCGCGCATTATATTCGGCGGCGCCTCTTAGCAGCGGTATCGCGTTCAGTGTGACTTTCGCCATTAACCGTAGTGGAAGTGGTCTTTTTTAGTTGACAATCGTCTCGCATGCGTTAATTCTGTGTTTTATATGATTTATTGGCTCAGTTATGTATTTCTGCCGTGTATTTCCTCGTGAAAAGTGGGTATCGATGACTGGTTGGGCGACTAGTGGCGATTTTAAAATCTGATTTTAATGCGCGCGGAGCGACAACAATTCTAGCGGCGGACTTTAGAATCCTCTAATTCGTGGTTTGTTAAGCCTGAATCACACTATCATTTTTTTCGTCGCGAAAAAGGATCGCTCTAGTGATCATTTTTCTGAATCACACGGTCACTGCCGCCGTCGCTTTTCGCATCATTTCCGATGTCACAGCTCGTTGTCATAGGACCGACATCACGAAAATATATAGCGGGTTTGTTTATCTATGTCGTTCCCACAATTGTCAAACGCTGCGCTGCAATCGCTCCATACGGGCATGCGTTCCGATTGGCTGATATGGGGTTTTAGTGATGGTTTTAGCGATGGAAAAAGCGACTGGACTAGTGATGAAAAATAGCGATGGGAATCCTCATCGCGATCGCGAAAAACAATTGCCGGCGACGATCAATTCGCCTAGTGATCGCGATAGTGATCACTTTCGCGACGAAAAAAATGATCGTGTGATTCAGGCTTTAAATCGATTCGCGGCACTCCTGTCTCGGTCATTGTTGCGTCACTGTCCCGCTGAGGCTTTCGCGACAGGCGATGGTTGCGCCAACCCAGGCCGTCGTCGCATCCGCGATCATCCTCCAGCAGACACATCTCGTCGCGTCTCCACTACAGTCCTGTTGTTTTTTGCCGCGTTGTCGATCCTCCGGAGCCGTCTGTTCGTGTTGCAAAGGATGCGAGATGCCGGAGGAGAAAGAAGAGATGGGGGGGATAGGCGCAGGAAAACCCCTACTGCCCTCCGCCATTCCACCCCTGTTAAACGCTGCTACCATTTCCTCCTCATAATCGTCGCACAAACTGAATTAATCGCACGTGTGCGGATGTGAAGAGGGAGCAGCGGTCTGTGGTGAGTTGAGAAAAAACAAACCATGGGTGAAGGGTTGGTAGGGAGAAAAGACAGTTATAACGTCTCGAGGAAGTATCCTTATTTGGACGCATATCGAGTGTGAGAGGATTTGCGGTAGACAGAGGTCTCCTCTTGGGAGATGTGCGGAACACTTCTTTCCGAATAGAATCGGATCTGGTCCTCACCTCACCCGCTCAAACTCTAAAATAGTATGAAACCCTAGGAAAAATTGTCGAAACATTATTTTCGATCTATAATAGTGTTGCCAACCGCCTCAATGCCTCTACTTTTTGGGGAAATTTCGGGGTAAAAAAATCGAATTTTCAATTCAGACCGATTGGAGCACTTATAATTTTGGTCAAATCAGGCAATTTCACTATTTCGTGAATTATTATCGAAACAACAGTGGGGGAGATACGGTGTAGCATCATAGTGATAAACAAAAATTGTAAGTACTGTCAGAGTGACCAGAAAGGGCTGCATGCCTTTTCCGTGTCCATTTTTTACGTTTCTCTTAACAAGGGAATAATTGATAAAAAAACATAAAAATTCCCCTTTTGTACTTCGCTTTACGTATCGCCATCTTTCAGATCCTATTTTTACCTTTTCCCCCGCGGTCTTTATTGCCCTACGCCATGTGCAACCCTTCGTCTCGTTCGACCACATATTCATTTTACCCTTCCCCAATATCCCCTCGAAAGGTAGAGGTTGTATGTGTATACTGTATGCATGTGAGTACGTGAAGGTGTATGTGAAGGCGGAATAGCTGCATTACCACTGCAACCCCTATTTTCGCCCTTCTTTCTACTCGCCGCAAACTCATTACATGACTACCTCGCTCGCCACGCGAGTCCCAGCCAAACATTCTCTCACTCTCGTCCTCTCCATGTGCTGTTCCGCCACGGATTTTTCGATCTTATCCACAATTGAGGAAATCAGTCCTATTAGTGGCTTTGGACGCTATAAATTAGGAGCAGTAGTTTCAGACTAGAGCATTTCATGAACAAGGAATTATCAATGCGCAAATAGTATAAGAATAAATGATCGGAACAGTTTTTTGACTAATGAATGCGCTTACAATTAGTTTGTTTCTTATGATATATGGTGGTGATTTTGAAAGTATATTATATTCTCTTCTCATCTTCGGATCTATTTTCATCGCCATGTCAACCTATTTTTATTGCATGAAACGAAGAGCAATTCCATGGGTAAATTAGGCCACAAGCATAAACAAATGTTTATGGAACCTTTTACGTATCGCTAGCTTTCAGGTACTATTTCTACTTTTTCCCCCTCGGCCTTTATTGTCCTAAGCTATCTGCAACCCCTTGTCTCCTTCAACCGCATACCTGTGGCAAGTCACATCTTTAGAGTTAAAACTCTTTGGAATAGATATTTATGGTAAAGTAGCGAGTGGTTCTTTTCCGTTTCTGGTCCTCAATGACTATCAGGGTTCACTTGCCTAACTAAGAGCAGTCAATGATCCTACATTTTTTCATATTATAAAAATTCTTAATTTCTTATATTTCATTTTTTTTCTTTTGGCGTAAAAAATCATAATTGAGGTGGGATAATCTCTATTGGTTAAAAAGTTCAATAAAGCAATGCGATTTTTGACAATGCAATTTTTGACGAGTGTGTCGATGTATATAATTTATATTGTCTGGCTCGATATAATATTTTCTTAAGCCTCCAGGGGCCACAAGAAATTAGCCGGCGAGCCACGGGTTGAAGAGCCTCTTAATATGTATTATGCGATCCCCACACTTAAAAAATTATTTATTTATTTATTTATTGATTTTGATAGTTTTCCCAACAACATAATATTACAGGGAAAACATAATGCTGCTAGGTAGCTATAGTAATCGTCAAACAATGTGAGTTCTTGCGTCGACTCGGCCTGACCGGGAGCATCTGGCAGGAGCGGTCGGGTTACGGTATTTCGGCCATGGTGAATTTTACACGGTGTTTCTTGCCAGAATTCAGAAGGGAGCGGTGAAGGTTCGAAACTTCATTTGTGCCGCGAGGAGAACGGGTGAGCGGAAGAAAGTGTAAACAAAGGGCAGTTAAATCTTTCTGCACGCAGCACTGTCGAAAATCGCATTCCTCAGACGTTATTCGCTTCTGTTTGTTTTTGTTTAGCTCAAAAATTATGAGCCTGTTAAACGTCGACTCACAGCAGGAACGCCACACAAGAATATGTCCTTATTCTTTCGCGGAAACGAATAGCAGTCCGTCCGTTTCGTTTTCCACGAATGAATTTTTAATTGTTGGGCAGAGAACCAAAATGGTGGAACTCGTCCATCAACCTTAATTACCACCTCCGAGGAAAGAAAAAATAGTGTGGATAAATTTGAGGGGATGATGGATTGAAGCCTCACGGGTCAATGAGGTGCTGCTTCCTTTATTTTCTAACGCCTAGCAAAGTTGATCCAGCAAAAATTGGAAGCGTCCCGTGTTCACTATAGGCACCAACAAACAGGTGCCAATTACGTATTTTTCTAATATTTTCCGTCTTCGACTTCTCCACATCACACCCTTTGAAGAAAGCGTGCATATTCTCTAAAAAGTTTTAAATAATCAGAAGCATAATCACCATGACGCTAATATTGTATGTTCCACAATTATTTAATGGTTCGACCCTGGTTTCGACGCTGTGCACTATGTCCACTGTACGCTATGACTATGACATTCTCAGGGGTAAGAAGTGTATAGTGTCGAAATCTGAGTCAGACTATTTGAAAATTTGTGCAACATATAATATTAGTGTATCTGAGACTATGTTTCCTGTTATACAGTTTCACCAAATATCGCCATCCACCCTTGAGTTGGTAAACATTCATGATATCGAGGAAATAAATCGTCGCATGGAAAAACTTACGTGGATAAATGTTTTCTTTGTAGGATTTGAAAATTAATATTTTTCAACCCAATAATGGACAGTTCGCGAAATAGGACAAAAGGGCAGGCAGCCGTTGTCAAATTTCCATATTTTTGTCATCTTTGTCTAGTGACACTTTTAAAGGCCGTTTTTTAAATATGCATGCAATAATGTGCGTAGCGGCAGAATCAGCATCTTCTCATTAACGGCGAATGCGCAAATCGATGCCTCCACTGCACAAACGCTCAACAATCGCCCACCGAATCAAATGCGTTCATCTAGAACTAATAGGTAGATGAGCGGATTTGATTCGGTCGGCGATTGTTGAGCGTCTGTGCAGTGGAAGTATCGAAATGCCTCCTAAAAGCGGGGACGAGGATCGAATTTTTGGCCATTGCCCGAGGCCTGCGGCAGCCTTCTTTTCTTCGACGGTACCGACGACGTATGTTACGGCAGAGGAGGAGGAGGTAAGCGTCGTCTCGAGGAAGTCAGAACCAAACGAACCGAGGGTTGAGGGTGGGCAACCTGCACCTCTTATAGAAAGGGGCAGACGGGATCGATGATGCAGCCCCGGAAGATGGAAAAAGGCGAGCAACCGAGGCTTTGAGATTACGGCGGGGGAGATATAAATCGGTAGGAGGGGACAAGCAGAAGCAACGACCGACTCCTTGAATGAGGGGGGTAGTCGTAAGATGGTCTGGGGGAGGAACGGATGGGGGTGTAAGGAAAATGGCAAGATTTTGGGGAGGAGGGCTGATGGAAGTAGGGGGAAGAAGAGGGAGTTGGTAACTCAGGGGTAGTATCCGAGGCGGTTAGGCAATACCGATGCAGCGATTACGTAGTGCCTCAACTGGGAGGCTGGTTTGGGATAGGTTAAGCCTGAATAACACGATCGTTTTTCCATTCCTTTCGAGGGACAGCTCCCTCGCATAACTCATCATGCAATTATTGCTTTTTGAGTAATCGGAAAACCTGTGTGGAGTGATGTTTAATCAAGCAGCATATACAACCTACTCATGTAGTTAATCGATGCTTTTTACGTGCATGTATGTTTTTACTAGCTAAAGATTAAATAGGCGGATGCTATTACACTAATTCTGAATCACACGATCATTTTTCCATCCATTTCGAGGGAAAGCTCCAGCGATCGCTTTAATGATGGCGGAAAAATACAGTTTTAACGATCGTTTTCCGCGATGGCCCGGGGATAGGATTCCCATCCCTTTTTCCATCACTTGTCACGTCCCTTTTTCCGTCGCTGAAACCATCGATGGCGCCTTCCTTCAGCCAATTAGAACGCACGGCCGCTAACAACGATTGTTACCTACGCCACGCTTGGCTTTTAAATGAATGATAGTTGTAAATGCGGAAAGTGACGGAATAAGCGATAGAAAAATGAACGTTGGGACTTGAGAATGTCCGTGTGATTCAGAAAATGATGGATCGGACGATCACTATTTTGATACCTGAAAACCTATCCCTAGAGCTATCATTCTGAGGGACGAAAAAAATCATCGTGTGATTCAGACTTTAGAGATCGCCCAAAATAAGCTTCTTGTGTTCGACTTTGACTCGTTCATGATAGGTGGACCAATTCCTTAGCCTTAATTGGACTCATCTCTCCCTTTAAACCGGTTGTATTTTGAAATTTTTATGACGTATTGCTCATTTAAAACTTACATTATCATCTTGACACTTTCGAGGTTGATAAACTAGACCTGTGCAGAAATTTGCCTGAATTTCAAACCGAAACAGTTTTTATATGAGGAAACAACGAGACAAAACTTTCAATTTTGAGATACAGGAAAATTTGACTAGCTTCTATTTTATCTACCCAGAAAATCTCATGATTATTGCATGAGTTTTGCTAATTAATATGGTAGAAACGATCGCAAGGATAAGATTAGGGAAATAGATTGCAGAACCGATAGATTTAAGATGTCATTTTTTTCTCTTACAATGAGGGACCATAATACCTGCGATAGTTTAGCACTACGATAGTTTGACTGGGACTAGGTAAAATAGGCTCTTCATTTATAGTTAATAATTTATTATATTTGTAAATACTAATTATCTGCATGCATTCTTGGAATGTTATATCCCATGCATGAATCATTTACTACTCTATATTTCGTTATTCTATTTATAACTTGTAGTTTTATTTTCACGGTAGCATGTTCATGTCCTTAGCACTCTCCTAGTTTCTGGTCTGACAGCGTGTCGTTTCCCTGTGTGCTTGGTCTGTGACCAGCAAGCGAGCGCGCTTCTAATTTAGGCTAGGATGAGTGCTACATGCTTGGTGTGGAATCACCCCTTGCCACACACCGTGGTGGTACCTCATTGGTGTAGATTATCCGCCCACCCCTTAAATATTAAATCTAGAATATACCTACCCGCTGATTGGGGGAGAAAACAAACGTACGGAAAGAGAGTTACCTCGACAGTAATTGAAATTTTTCATAACATAGGTCGGTTCCAATAAATGTGGAATATCACCCGGTGGGTTTTCTTTGCTCTCATGATTATCTTTGGTCGGAAAATTCTCCGGAGGTTTATGGAAAACAAAATGCGAAAACATACCGAGGATCAAACATTCTTGAAGTAACCAACGTAGCGCTACCTTCATTGTGTAGCAGGTTGCCCTACACTCGTAAATCTCCTTTTAAAGATAAGTGGGTAAAAAATTATGAATTTTTTATCAACTTTACGTGACTGAATATCGTGTCATTGTGGAGACGTCGGAGAAATGGTTGAGCTAAAGAATCGAGTTCAATGGACCGATGAAGAGAGTCCTCAAGAACTACTTGACGTGGTGTGAAAGAAAGGCTGGGGTATTATCAGCAGGTCAAGTTGTGTGGGTGACTCTACCGTATTGATCACAAATTTTCGAGTATCAAAAATAAAAAAAGCGATCAAATTTCCTGAATTGGCGTACTATGGGTAAAAGGCATGGCGGAGACTGAGGGACTTGAATAACACTTTGGTAAATGTTAGTGAGGAACATACGTTGACAACAGCGCAGAAATCAAATGATATTTGACGCTTTCCCGGCGAATTATGTGGGTACACCTCTCTCGGAATTCTCAGGTTCTCTGGCAGAAATTGAGTTTTCATCCCGAAAGGAGATGTACCGACCTAAAGTATGAAATAGTTTTTTTTTTAAGTAAATGAAAGGTCGTAGCACTTTTCCACAAGAATTCTTGTGGAAAAGTGCTACGACCTTTCATTTACTTAAATATGTCTAACTTCCACCAATTGAAGCCTGAATCTGTTGAACTTATGAAATAGTTGCCTAACAATCCAGGGGTCTTTGATCTAGAAATGGAGGGTAGTAAAAGTGATCCCATTTCACTTTAATGGTAACGATAGATTTGATGACTATACTTTTCATTATTGATCTCCCTGATTTTTTTTACTTTTTGAAATCGATGCGTGTCGACGCATAGTAGTTTGTAAATCGGAGGTTTTATGGTGTACACACGGCCTAAAAATTTTCTATCCGTGAACACAGGGTGATTTTAGCATCAGGACATATTTCAAACATTTTCAGGTGTGATGTCTCCAAGTTGAGATTCGTCGAATTCGTGGTATCGCACTCGTGAAGTTTTCGTGGCAAGTCCTTTCTAGATAACGCTCCAAGCCTTTGCATAAAGGTCCTTCGCAGATGAATTCTCTGCAACTTCAAACCACAGGGCCTTCAGGATGGCAGACTTGTCCCTGGCGCATTTTGCTTCGGTCATGGACCTCATTGTTGAAAAGGCATTAAAAAAAGAAACACTCGCCATGCAAGTATTAATGGGGTTTAATGTTGACCACACCCTTTTTAAGTTCTCCTTGTTTCGTGCGCTCCACTCCCATCTCTCTCGGTACGTTCATGCATGTTTGTCCTTTCAAGATATCATCTCATAGATGCGCATGTTGGATGTCTTTTCTCTCCGATGTTGCGCTCACTAAAAATAGGCGCATATTTCATGACTCGAGAATTCGTGCTTTTTTTTTTACCTCTCTCCCTCGAAGGGGTCTGCATGTGTGTGTGAGAAGGGATCTTTGAAAAGGCGGACCCGCGAGGCTTTTTTTTTCATCGTCCTCGGACGTTTGGTGCTCTTGTTTTTTGTTCTTTCCGTTGGTTGGCTGAGAGAAAACGCGTAGCCGGCAGCCGCGACGAGTCCGGCCTCTGCTTTTCATCATTTTTTTTCACGAGTCTCGGATCGAAGCGTTAAACAAATATGATTTTGCCTCTCGTTCAAACTGTTAATTTGACATGACGATCCAGAAATGTCGGTCATGTCGGGTCATTTTTGTTGCATGACCCCTCTTGTTTAGCATTACATACGGATGCGAACATTGGCCTAGCCAGGGGGTAACGAGGCGCCCGTATCCAGTTAAGGGTAGCAGAAAAATATTAACCTTTAAAACAAATTTATTCTACACCACCAATATGTTTTAGCAAAACAGCTCCCCAACGACCGAAAAATTGTGTAATTTTACGTGCCTAAATAGAATAAAATGTTATTTCAAGAGATAGAAATTTTCACATTTACTCCAGAGGGGGGTTCCAACCCCCTGATCCCACGGGTCGTTCCCCCCTGGATGCGAGATTTGGGCACGCAGGATGAGTGAAGTGTCAAAACTTGAAACTTGATAAATGTGGTTTTCAGATGTGTTTACGAAAACTGGATGAACCGATTGTAAATCGACTGAGTCCACTGTGTATTTTAGTTGAATGACCCTCCGATACAGTCGATGGTGCTGTTTTCGGTGGCGTAGGAATAAATAAATATTAAAAATAAAATATCGAAGGTATCAAGTGCAATTTTAAAAGTATGACTGATGACTTCAGGCTTAACAAAGTTAATTCCATAATTCATTTTCCTTAATTTTCAAAATAATTAGTATGCTTGTGCTCGCACAAATAAGTGAAAACCCTCGTATTTCAATGTACTGTCTCTCGCTTTTATTTATATATGAAGGATATATGATCTTTGTACAAATAGTGATTGGAAATTATATCACAATTCAACAAATGAGGCATTATCCACGAAGAGAAAGCAGCGGTTTGGTTAAATTTTGATGTAAGAAGTACTAAGAATTTTGAAGTACCATTTAAATATTGATTGGTGCGAGTGGACTCAATAACTTAAAGACACATGAATGAGGGCGGGGGGGATGTGTAAATAATTAAGCCTGAATCACACTATTATTTTTTATATCCCTCAGAATGATAGCTCAAGTGATAGGTTTTCAGCGACCAAAAGAGTGACCGCTCGTCCTATTATTTTCTCAATCTCACAATCATTCTCACCGTCCCTTTTTCCATCGCTTAATCCGTCATTTTCCATATTTACGACTGTCATTCAATTAAATGCAAAATGTGGCGTTGCAATCGCTGTTAGCGGCCTTCCGTTCTGATTGGCTGAAGGGCGGTACCAGCGATGGTTAAAGGGATGTGCCGAGTAATGGAAAAAGGGATGGGATTTCCATCCCTGAATCCATCGTGGAAAATGATGGTGTGAAAAGGTCATTTTTACGCCATCATTGGAGCGATCGCTGAAGCTGTCCCTCAGAAGGGATGGGAAAATTTATTAGGCTCTAATGAACATAATATTAAGACGTGCCGTCACCAGCTCCGTATGCAATCCAGCCATATGTTTTCACACGATGTGTGCGGCATCGCATCGATATTCGCGCTGGAACCGCCAAGTGCAGCCGGCGATGAACTCAGCGAGTGGGATGCTGTTGCTGGCACTTCCAATATCTTTACATTCACTTTCGCCTTTGGCATTGCACGTCTGGTCGTGAAAATGGTCTTACTGACAATGAGTGCGTTGTCCAAGAAAGAAATTATCGCGTAATTCTAGCTTGCGCCTGGATCACACAATCCTTTTTTTCCGTCTCTTCTTAGCGATGGCGGAAAAATGACAGTTTCACGCGATCAAATCCCATCCGTTTTCTATCACTCGGCACGTCCCTTTTTCCGTCGCTGAAACCAGAAACCAATCACAACCCGCGGTCTGTAATTAGCTATAGCTTTTATTATACAGGCTATTAGGGTAGTTTCCTTCATCAGAGAAAACGAAAGGCATTGATTACGATTCGTTGCCCACCATTAGTGTGTTCATGATATAAAAATTATATGGTTTTAAAAATCCCAGTTTACACGAATGTTAATGGTCAATTTTAACCTCGTTTGAAAAAGGCCAGATCGGCGCCCATGCGATGACACTCCAAGTGACGTCACAGGGACCTAGATGCTACACGAGTAGT
This sequence comes from Ischnura elegans, assembly GCF_921293095.1. Taxonomy (NCBI): domain Eukaryota; kingdom Metazoa; phylum Arthropoda; class Insecta; order Odonata; family Coenagrionidae; genus Ischnura; species Ischnura elegans. The sequence goes on from NC_060253.1 coordinate 56,888,054, forward strand.
CAGGAGTTTTACATCGTCTGAGAGTACCAAGGCATGCATGTGGCACAGAGCTCAGGGAAACATCTCTTAATAATCACTTATTGAAATTGCCTATGGTTAGAAAGTTTCCTTCATTTGATAGGATATTAATAATCCTTATTTAAGCCAAGCGCTACCTGCTAGCGGGGTACTCTGCTACCTGCTAGTCAGGGGCGGATCCAGGATTTCTTTTTGGGGGGGCACAAGGATACCTCGTAATACAAAAGAAACGCAATGATAATGGGGGTGTATTAAAAATCTTGCATAATTTTTAAGGGTCTGGGGGGGGGGGGCACGTGCCCCCCCTAGATCCGCCTATGCTGCTAGCAGCCTGCATTGTAGCGGCGCTCATAGCCTTGCACCAAGGTGGCCTCACACGGCGGCAGCCGGAACCAGAATGGACTTTTCCCATTCATACTTAGCCGTCGCGTTTTCGCGCGCTTGAAAATTGTCACTTCGCGAAAAATATGTCGTCATTTAATAATCTAAAAGCGTGAAATACCAGGAGTTATAATCTTTCGATTTAGACAGTAAAAAAAATAGGAAACCACCCTATTGTGCGTGAAGTTCAAATTTTTTCAAATTTTTATATAGTCCCTGGAAGTGCGCAAGAATTATTCATGAATTAATGCTCCAACCGGGAATTTCAAAATCTTTTAAATCAAATTCATTTCAATAATGAACATTTTGCCTGTTCAACGCCCATTTTCAGGCCAAAAATGATTTTTTCGTAATTTTAAATGCAGTGCCTTATTGGAATTTTTACAGCCGCATTGAAACGTGGAATATCAGACAAGAAAACAGAATCGAAATTTCTAGCACTCTTCAATCAAGTAAGATTCAAAATCACGAAGAATAGAATGCCAGGTGACGTCAGCATCTACTAATGAGGTCGAAGCAGCGTCTTGCCTTGTATTGAACAAATTTAAATTTTAAATACAATGTGTGCTAACTTACCTAATCCTCGTCCTTGTTAATATAATATTACTTTTAAGTATTGAAGTAATTTTGGGTGTTTAAAAATTCTTTTCGAACGCAGTAATCACGTAAGATTAACCTTGAATTTTGTAAAATTTGTATGGAAAACGTGGAATTAACCATGATTAAGCATCAGAGTCTTACTATTATGATAGCCTTCATTACATTTTGGGACTGAGATTAATCTAAAAATAAACTAACAGATTACATGCTCACAAAACTTAAATGATACCAGCCCAAGTTTCAATTTTCATACCCATTTCCAAAGTCATAGACTTTGCAAAAACTGAGGATATTTTGCTGCAAGTGTAATAAGGATTCAACTACAACCCCATTAGTATAAAAAAAGAAATGAGTTAGGCCTAGCTCTTGCTGTAGCTATAAGTATTACAAATTGAAGTCATTTTGGGTTTATTTTCAATATTTCCATTGTTTGCCACAAAAATGTGGTGGATATCACTTTTACGTGTAGATCGTATTTCGGATAGGAGTTTTATCTCATAAATTCATCTTTGCCTCTAAAATTTTAGTAAGAGCTTTATTGATTAGTAAGGCCTTTACTATTTAATCTGTATGTAAATGACTTGCCAGATAATCTTCCTGATGTAAAAACTATTTTGTATGCTTATGACACCAGTTTATTAATACAGGCCCAAAACTACCTTTCTTTACAAGAAAAAATAACTAGAACAACTGATAGTCTTCAAGAATGGCTTCAAGAGAATATGTTCTCTGTTAACCTAAAGAAGTCAGTTTGTATTAATTTTAATTGTCATTTTCAACCAAATGTAAAAATAATGAACTCAGATCTTTCTTTTGTAAATAATGTAAGTTTTCTTGGTGTAGTTGTTGACAAATCCATGAAATGGAGTCCACATATTGAAGGGCTAAAATCAAAGTTATCCCGTGTTGTATTCCAAATTAGATACCTGAGGGCCAGTACCTCTCTAAATATTCTAAAATGCTTGTATTTTGCTAATTTCCAGTCTCTTATTTCTTGGGGAATAGTAACCACAGCTCTGAGATCTTTACGATTCAGAAAAAATTTTTGCGAACCATGTTATGATTACCTTACAGAGAATCATGCAGAATTCACTTTAAAAATCAAAAAATATTGACTTTATCCTGTTTATACATCCTTAACATACTGGTATTTATAAAAAGAAACATAAATTTTTTGTTAAAAACAACGAGTACCATAGCTATAAAACTAGATCTAGTGATAAACTACATGTCTTAACTAGAAATACAAAACTATGCAGTGATGGTCCGTACCATAATGGAAAAAAATTGTACAACATTCTACCCCAGAGTATCAGGAATATCACATCCCTTGGGCAATTTAAAAGGAAAGTAAAAACCTTATTACTCAGTGAAGTTTTTTATAATGTTGATGAATTCTCTTTTTTTCTAAAAACCCAAAAGGAATTGTAATTTGTGAAATGTTGGAAAATTGTAAATTATTAAAAACTTGCAAATATTATCATTCATAAAACCTATTTATAAATTGTATACTATTGTATCTTATGTTTCAATTTTGCATGTTTGTATTTGCCAACGTGAAAATTTCAAATCCTGCGGAATGTGAACGTTGAATCTCTGTATTTTAAGGAGTAGATATAATATGACAAAGCCTATGTCTACATCATGTAAGACCAAGCAGGTGAATAAAATTTCTATTTCTATAAGAGGCAGTTTGCAGCTATTTGTTCTAATTACTTCATGCCGTCATTTTTTTCCTTTCTCAAAGATACCCCTCGAAAGAAGATTCGGTCTAACAAGAGGACTGGGTGGCAGATTTGAAGGGAGGAGGGTGGCTGGAAGCAGGAGCCCCTCCCGAATGGCCACTTACGGAGGTGGCAGGAGTGGAGCCACAGCTGGTCTGGGTGCCGTCGGAGAGATGTGGTTGCAGTGGTTTTCTTGCTGTGTCGACCAGTCAGCCTCACAGCAGGCATGTTGCACTTATTCAATCTAGTTAATGTATTTCACTGATAACCAGTGATTGAGTAAAATGATATATTAGATACTTATTGTTGGGTCAACGTGATGAAAATTATAAAATGACGCTGGGCAAGGTTTGCAATGGTATCTTCTGCATATCTGACAAAGGACGGTACTGTATATTCAAAGCCAGTCGCTTTGTTAAAAAATTATAAAACATAGAAAATTGCATTTTGTTTGCCAATAGCTGATAAGTAAAAGTAATCAAATTACTTGTAGAAATTACTTTGTTGGATATTTTTGTTTTATATCAGTGATCATACCTATTTTCAATCTACTCCCTGATGGCTTTTAGTGGCCCTTTTATTTAGGTAACAGTTAGTATTTTATGAAATGAACTTTTTGCCCTGTAATATTTGCATTATCTACACTATCAAAAATGAATTTCAGATCTGAAATGAGATTCCACGGACATTGGTTTCCATGAAAACGACAGTTATCCCGTAGAGAATTTATATGGAGCTTGTGAAAATTAAGTAAACCTGGAATAATGTGTACCAGGTTTCTTGTGCTCACCAATTACAGATCAGCTACTTCAGCTCCTTGCCTGTACCAGATCTGATCTGATGAGTTTAAAATATGCTTTTAATTGGGTACTGTTGTCAAATTTTTTATTAGGATAGATAAATTTAATTATGTCCAGTGTGTTCAGATATATCAAGGAAATTCTCATAAATATGGCATACATATCAAACATAGTATACATCAGTGGCGCAGCGATGGGGGATTTTGGGGGATAAAACCCCCCCCAGAGCTCACAGAATTTTTTAAGTTAAATTTATTTTACTTAATTGGATTAATATTGCTTATACAATAGTGTGAGGATTAATGAAATATCCCTCAGAAGACCGTAAAAATCACCATTTTGAACTATTTCGGAAGGCCTCCGCACCTACCACTTGCCCTGGCGGGTATGCAATACCCCCAAACCCCCCAGTATTAGTTGCACCTGAAACCCCCCCTAGCCTTAATTCCTAGCTGCGCCCCTGGTATACATTATACTGCATAAAACCATGATTTACATGACAAATTCATTTCAACACTAGGGGCATTTAATTTTTCTTCAAATTATTTTGTATTTCAATAAATGTCATGTAGGGAAAGTAGGTGCAGATGGTCATTGTCTAGTGTTGTCTCAATATGTTAGCTTTATTTTAAGTTACTTCAATAGATGAAGAAGTTCCTTCAATTGTGGTACATCATCTATTCATTGTCAAATTGTGGGTCAATCAAGTCAGTATCACATATTGTGAAAGCTCTTAATAAAAGTAAATTTATTCCTCATATTAAGGAGTTCAAATTGTCACAAAAATAGAGATCAGCCAACCTAAGTATAGAATTTTAGTTGCAACATAAATGCAACTCCCTGAGGGGATGAATCAGATATATTTGAGTTCAGTGTGTTTGTTTTTCTTATTTTCTGTGATGGTGCTGAAGTACGCTGCCAATTCTTCATGCAATTGATGAATATATATTATATTGGTTTTAGTCTCCCAAAACCCAGCTCCAACATAAAAATTTGCCTATTTAAACTAAACATAAAAGTGTATTTTACAACTTAGTCAGATAAGTTGTTCTAATTTTCTCCCAAAATCCTAACTTTAACATTTTTTTGAAAATGATTACTTGTAAGTGGCCCATCACCTTCCCTTAGGAACAATTCCGTAAAATGCATACTCTGCCTCCCCAATTAAGATCCACAGCAAACAAGAATGTGTGTGTTAAAATCACTGCTATGAGATACATAGTTGTTTTCTTATTAAAATATAGCATCACTGGAGAAGTAATGGAAATACTGGTGGTGCCAGAGGACGGCATGGGAGAATGGTTGGCAATGGTGTATCCAGATTGGACAGGTCTATGATCGGTTCTCCTACAAATTTCCAGCATACTGGGCATATAGGTGGGTATATCTAAACACTCATAAGCTCTGTAGCTTTCTCTTTGCTTTTGATTATAAGTTTAAGAATTTTACTATACATAATTATAAATGCATTTATATGAGGAAAACGTTATGTAGGCCTCTGTGACAATATTGGAGGACCTAAATGACGGTCTGAATCTGTATCCATTTATAAAATGCCACAAGCATAAACATAAAATATAAGTTAAGATATATGCATGATATTGAATTGTAAATCCTGAATATTTTAGTTAGAAAGAAATCAATAGCTTTTTGTGTTGTTAATTCATCAGTAGATACTTGTATCAGTTTCTTTTTTTTTTACTTGTTGAAAAAATTAAAGTGGAGGAAATATTATTTTTATTGGTGAAATCTGTGTCTTCCAATTAAATGTTAAAATGTTTTGCTGGCGAATCAGATAGTTTAATTCTTCTTGGTTGGTCTAAGAGAGTGATACTCAAGTTTCATCGTCAGCTAATAAAATCTTTCCATTGTACTTTTGTTTTAAGGATCTGGTGATGTACAGCTGGGAGCCTCACACTTACGGGCCATTCAAACACAAATGCAGTCTAAAGGAGGTTATGAAACAGCATACTGTACTCCAATGGGTGGCATGAGAACCATTTCTCCCTCAGCTACTGCAATTCCTATAGCTGTTGCTGCTGCAAATCATGGTGTTCAACATGTTCAGGTATGAAAAAAATCTGAAAAAGAAATAAACAGTGTGATACTTCTACACAAAGCACACCATATTGAAGCTATTGATTGGAATAAAAAAAACCACATCTTTGGATTTTATACCACATAAAATACCTAAGTGAAAAGAATAAAGTTTTAAATACATATTAGTGTTTAAATTAGTCACTTAGAAAAATAATTTTCATATAAAATATATGCCCATGATAAGTTTTAATTAGTTGTCATTATGAAGAAGGATTTGGTTCTTTCCCGGCGAATGCTGTTGATGAAATCTTCTCGGGTCATCACCCGGCTGATTTCCCGAGAAGATTTCATCAATAGTTGTCATTATCTTGATAGAAGGGACCATGAAATGATGATAGCCATATAATAGATGCAAAGCTAAATATTTATCCTAATTTCTTTTGAACGTCTTGTGAAAACCTCCTGGATATGTTTTACGTATCCCTGAATGGTGGCAGTCAGAGTAAATTGGTGAGGGGGATTAGGTTGGTTTTCAAATTATAAATTTGATCAAGGGATATTAGCTGGGATGACATAGAAAGCAGAATACTAATGTTAAATGAATAGTATTAGGCCTAACCATTGATTATTGGTGTGTTTTTTTGTTAACATAACACTCATATTCATTGAAGATCTGGTGCTTGCTTTGTGAATCTGTTCGATTAATGCTACCTGGGCTTTAAGCTGGGTTAGATGGTTCCTTGTTTGAATTTTTGAGTCCTGATACTGCCCCCGTCATCAGAAATGCAGACTTAGGATACAGGATGACAGGAGCTGTCTTTTCAGCCGTCTACTATCTGCCTTGAGAAGCCTAATGACCAGTTTACATTTGGTGGCTAATTGAACTTGAACTTCAATCTTGAGTTGAATACATGGGTTCCTATGGGTGGGTTTAATACCGTTAAATGGTTACCTGCCAGCTTAATCCATCAACTTCAAAGTTCAGCTAAATTTAATGGTTGTTGGTTTCATACTAGCACACGCACAGTGCGCAATAGGGATGTCAGATTTCATATGTCACCTCTGTTGAAAAATGAAGTACAAGAAATTGTTGAGTTTGCTGAGGGCCTCCTGATTTTGATAGATTGGCCAAATCATGAACCTTCTATCCAACTTTTCATGTGACAAATTATTCACAGCAAGGGTTATTGCAAATAATAAAACTGTTATAACCCTGATCCATATTTCGCTTCTCCTTGGGTGATCAACAATCAAAAAAGCAGGCTCAACAACTCAATTGCCTACAAGATGGCCTCCAATCTCTAAGTAAACATCAGGAAGAAGGCACAGGGAAGGTAACCAGCAACTGGCAGAAACATTCCCGTTGACAGCAATCATAAACCGCTTGGCGGAACTTGTATTTGATGTTATGATGATTGATTGTTAAAATTAATCGTTTCTTATCAAAGAATTCAATTCAAAATTCCTTATACATGCTATTTTATTTTTATATTAAGTACTATAATTAAGATTTATAACATAGGCACTTAGTGATAATTTCCATCAAATTTGCTTAATAGGAATATGGATTTATGAATTGCAATTATATTCCTTAATGATTTTTTTTAATTTCATTCCCACCTAGCACATTTTAAATAATTGAAGCAAGCTGGAAGTTACTTTGGCAAAAAATAAAATAAATAAATGTCAGGTCTTGTGGACCTCGTGTGAAGTAAATTTATTTCATACACACAATATTTAAGTTTTGGTTTTATGAATACAACCAAAATGGTTACCTACTCCTCCTTGGCTTGTCTGCACAATGGTGTAATGGATAGTGTGATCAGAAAAATAGAAAATTTTGCATACCATACTTTGTATCCTCACCAGTAATTCACTTTCATTTTTCACATTTTTTTAGTTTACAAGAAAACTCTTTATCAGCTGTCTACCTATTTTTGAGGCTTCTACCATCTTTGCCAAACATACAATATCAGCTGCTTGTGTTAAAATGAGGATATTTTATGACATTCCTATCCTGGTGTTACATGATTAACTTACTTTGTAAATGGCTGCTTACCCATTTTTTTCATAAGATACCCATATGAAAGGTATATAGGTTAAGCATCTTATTTTTTGCTGGCTGGGAACTGATTAAGACTCAAAGCTATTTTTATGTTATGGATGATGTTCTAAAGGGCATTCTGTCCCAGAGCAATACATTTACACTTAATTCTATATGTTCTATTTTATTCTTTTCAGGCGTGCTAAGTGAAATCAAAGGAAACATGTGAGTTTAGTTTGTGAGAGAAAGAGGAAGTAGCAAGACTTTTTGACTATTTTGTTGGATTATTAGTTCACCACCAAGTCCTCTTCAGAACTCTCATGGTTTGATGTTGCCTCAAGCAATACCATGCATTTTGTTTTGGTTAAGTGATATAGTTTCATCGGTGAAATGTGCTTAACCGTGAAGAAGAGCAGAGGAATTGTGATTTTTTTCTATTTATAGCCGTAATCACTTTCCAGAAAAAGTGAATTTTTTGTTCATTTTATGAAAATGTTCATGTTTGATTTTTTTAAACTGCTGTTGAGCACATGAAATACCGCATAATCTGATGTATGTATATTAAAGGTAACATTTGTTAAAGGTAATAGTGGCAGGTATTTAAACATGGTTGCTATATCAAATATCCTTCCATTGTAACCATGAAGTTTTTTGAAAGCATCGTACTGAATAGTATTTTGTGGAATTAAGGAGTGCTGTGACATACTGAAGCAATATACTTCCTTGGAATTTGCATTTAATGATGCAAAAAAAATTAATTAGAGACTGTACATGTGTAAACAATGGCCTTTGTCTCTATCCTAATTGCCTTGCTTAGCTCAAAAATCATTCTCTCTTTGGGAGCTGCTCAAATGATACTGCCTCTAACTTTAAACTTGAAAAGCATTTTGAATCAAATACACGAATGAAAACTTGAAATTGAAGTTGTAGGCAGCTCTTATGGCCTTGGATTAGCTGGGCTGCAGCCTTATTAACATTATAAATAAATGCTTAATAGTTTCATCACTCAAAGAAATTAGCACATACAATACTATGCCATAATCTTTCTATAGAACATTTTTACACATAGATAAAATTTTGAGCTTCAAATGTGTACCTCCAAAAAGACTGAACATATGTTTATACCAATTACAAATAATGAGCACATATTTCTTTAAAGAGTGCAAACATTATTTTTAGAGTATTTGGAAATGCATTTTATCGCTACTTAATAAACAGCATGACCTATTTAATGTAGCCGAAAGTTCATATTAGATTTTTGAAAGAGACAATTTTAAAGTATTTATTAAAGTGAAGCAAATCTCAAGTAATTTATAGAATTTTTGCTGCTCTGTGTACAACTTGGAATTGCATTTATTATTATGTATTCAGAGAGCCGAGTAAAAGTAAGGGAAGGATCACTAAATGTGTAGGTATTCATTAGTTGAGCATATTCGTCGAAGTTGAAGGAAGGAATGATGTGATTTTTTTATTCCGCATGATGAAATTACATTTGCTAATAGTACTGCACATATGTTCAGGTAGTCCTCAGATATAAAGGAAGAGGTTTGGAATATTCGCTTGATGCCATGCAAAACAATCAGTCTTGTTAGCTAATAATGTACTTTTGTAAGTGTTTATTGCAGGACTTGTGTAAAATATTGATAATTATGTACAAGCAAATTAGGTCTATTTATGTAATGAATGTATTGAAGTGTTGTGGGTTGTTGTGAAAGTAATACTTGTATGAGTGTGTTTGTCTCATTTGAAGAATACTTGAATAAACAGTTAATAGCAATTGAATTTATTGCAAAGTAGTTTATCAAATTCTAAATCACCAACAGTTCAATCACTTTCATCCATAAAAATTAATATTTGGTGACATTTAAGGCTTCGGATATTTTTTGGTCACGGTGGTGCAAAAAATTATTCAGACTCGTGATATCATGTTTGCAGGTGAGGAGTTAGGCTTTGCCTGCCTTTGTTATGGAGTTGCACCAAGTTAATAGTTTATTTCCAGAATCTTTAAGGATTAGAAATGTAAACATTCACATGCTATCATTGAACCATAGGCCCTCATTAGACGAGGTAGCCAGGCGACGTCGCCAGTGACAAAACTGGCTTCTCAGATTGCCATGGGTCATTGATTCTTATGGACATAATTACACGAGGGTAGCCAGCGACATAGCCACACTTTGGTGACTGACTAGCTACCGAGCCTTGTCGCCACTGGCTACCCATACTGGCAATGCTGCGTTGTAGCATACGGAGCTTATTACACCTGGTCGCCAGGCCACTCAGTCGGTACACCTCACTTGGTACTGCTCACTGTTGTGTTGTATTCTGTGCGTGTGGGTGAGCTGTTTAGTATGTCCACGCCAGTTGAGGAAATGTCTACATCTTCTGATTCAGTCGAAGGGATACGCGGGGAGAAGAAAAAAAAAAGAAGAGCCACAGAAAGACGATCAAAAGAAAAAGCATGAAGAGCTCATGAAAAAGTGCCAGAAGTTGGCCAACACAAAATTAAACACTGAAGAATTTATTAGTGAAATCGAAAAACCCCCTTGTATTGAACTGTGCTGAAGAGGAGTACCGTAACAAGCACGTTAAATTGAGTGAATGGAATGACATTTTGTGAACCGTCATATATGACTTTGAAGAACGGGAGCTGACCAAAAAGAATACCCTCAGTAAGTATTGTGAGGTTACCACTTGTAGGCCTAACTTATAACAATAGCCGATCATTGTTTATGTCTACTGAAAGCAATTTGATTGTAAATGAAAATATGGCATTTTAGGTAATATTAAATAGCTCAGTTTCAAGTAGGGTGAATTTAAGACACAGTTCCTAAACAGTATAAATAAGGAGCACCACAGTATATTGATGGAAAAAATATATTTCCATGTTGTAGGCACACATTAAAATTTGTACAACAGCTGAAAATGTGGATAAATATTTTTGAAAGTAGTATTTTCTGGGTAATACACTTATTTAACAAAACAACAATTGAAAAGTAAGGAAAAAATTGGTTTGGTTATTGCCTAAATAATTTACAGTTATAAACGTACAACTTTGAAATGAATTAATTTTAATTTTTTATGCTTGATATCATACTAAGTAAAATATTTCTCCGGTGATACTAATCATGACAACTTTAAAAATTTCCCCAAATGTTCATGTGACAAAATATCATTGCAAACACTCAGTTATAAGGTTCAATAACTGAAATTTTTAGAAGTACTACATGTATATTCAAATGAAAAAAATTATAAAATCAAGAAATTCAAATCTTTTCTCAACATCCACGTACTGTTATTGTTTACCAACTGTTACGCACTAGTGCCTTTGTTTAAATTTTCTCCATTTGCCATGATACAGCTCCTGCTTCACTGACGAAGTAATCACAGAATATGTGCCTGAGCTGTATAGCTGTTTTTGTTGGTGTTGTAGCTGTTTCTGAAAAATTCTGGCTACTAGGTTTGGTAGCCAGCGCATCGCCAGCTACTGTTGCTGGCGACGTCGCCTGGTTACCTCGTCTAATAAGGGCCATAGATGTATCAAGAAACACTTTGAACATCAATAATCTCCCAAGGTGTCATATAATTTCTTGTTAAACTGCATGTTAGTGACATTATCTTTTGATGATGATATTAAATTGGATTTTCCCGAAATCTGAAGTCTTTCTGAATTATCAGAAGAAGGCTAATTTAAAAAGAATGAAATTCTTCAATAGCTTGTCATTCAATGTAAGGTTAAAATATCAGATGCACTAGATTAATGAAGGATATAATCAACCATTAAAAAGAAGACAAAGCTCATATTAGAAAGATGGAAGAAGCAAAACCTGGGACAATCTCGCATTGTTTGAGTCCTCTTATTTCATTGGTAAATGGAACAGAGGACATTGGCTCATTATAAAAAATTCTCCTGGACCGTGAATCGAACCATGGACCTCTGGCTTTCTGAGCCACTGTGCAGACCAGTACGCTAACTAGGTTCTTTGATTCCTGTTACATTCCCAGTCCAAGGGAATTTTTCCTCAAAGCAGTGTGTCGGGCCTTTCTGTGTTGGAAACCTTTGGTTGTGGGTAAGTTCAGTGATCTGGGATCCCTTAACACGTTGCGTACGGATGGCGAGAATTCTCGTCATTTAGGCGTGTCAACCTAAACAATTTTAAAGCGTACAATAGGTATTCGTTAGTACGTTTTAAGTTGTTGTTCGTTATTCATAATGAATTAATGTATCATAACATTTGATTGGGTAAAGTTATATTCTAAGCATTAGCTTTTTAACCATGTTTAAACCAAAGGCATTACGCCCTAATAGGCACATATATCCAAATCGGCGTTCCTAGGAATTTAAATACCCTGGTATGCAACGTGTTATGGTCTCTACATCTCTTGGTCTCAATGGAAACAGTCACTTCTAGGATGTGAGGAGCAGTGGACTACTATGCTAGCACCACCAAATGCCCTTTCTCATTCCATAAAAAAAGCTAGACTACGAAACCAATTGCATTAAAATATTGTTTGAAGTAATACCCATTCCATAAATTTTTCCAATGAAGCTTAACATCAGAAGAAGATTGTTGATGGCGGCACACCACAATTAGAAATTCCAAGACCAGTATGCAGTTACAAAGAATCTGATTCATACTTAATTTCTGCATCACTCATAATGGAAAAACTCCTTGGCTTGCTGGAAGGTTTTCACTCAAAAAATTGCTTTGTTGGCTGAGACTCCTCTTCTCTACTGATGTAAGCATGTGAAGCGAAGATCATTTAATAATCTTACTTCACACTTAATAATCTTTCTAATGCCTAAGTCAAGCATGGAATACGTGCATTCATTCTTTTGCACAACTGCCTCATTTTTACTGTATGCTCATTGAATCAAGCCTGAATTCCCAGTTCCATGCAGAAGTGGAGTGGCGTAATAAAACTGTGGCCAAGAACAGAGAAGCAATTATGTAATTGTGCACAAATTTGAATAATACGTCAATCCCAGAACTTATATTTTCTTTAGTTTGATCAAGAGTTATAAAAAGTCCACTGATAACTACCTACGCTAGAGCTTCCCCGAGGGTGAACATTATCCCACGCTTCTGACATTACTGATTAAAACTCTTAATATAATAATAGCAGAAAACAAGGATGAAATGAATGTTTGAGATAGTTTATAGAGATAGGATAGTTTCCACGTAATGCTCCCAAATTGATAGAGCATATTTAATGAAACTAATAGACAGACATTTGCATATTTGATTGTATCTGAGGAGTAATATAGGAAAAAAATTAATCCCCAATTCACGATGGAGCAAAATTGGTGAAATGACTAATGAAACTGAAATGTAAGAGAGTGAAACATACGTTGGGGTCAAGCCAATCCATCAGTATAGTCTCCACTTCTCATGGTTGAAGATGTTCAGTCCACAAGTTGATAGATCTTAGCTGTGAACTGGTTGAAAGAACCACAAGCTGATGAATGAAATTTTACAAATAAATTATCAGTGAACTTGTCCCGGAAAATATGGAAAAGCATAGTAATTGATATCTAGATAACTAGGAAAATGATCATGAAAAGAGCTTAAAAGACCATCTGTTTATAGCCTTACCCTTCCATTACTTGGGATAGTCATCACTCCTCTATACTCTGCTAGTATGATTTTGCTTTCTCCAGGTTAATTCTTCATCCAAAAGCACCTCTTAATTCACTCCTGATCTCATTTTCGATTGAGATATAGCAGACTCCCGATTATCCGGCTGCAGTTTATCCGGGTTACGGATTATCCGTGCATGATTTTCACACTTGCTCAATTTTTTCCGTCATCTTTATTCTAAAAATCGGACGCAAAATCGTGGGAATTACTGCATTAATGCTAGGATACTTCGGGCTTATTATTTCCGTTAAAATCCCCTTCATGAAACGGAAGTGATCTCGCGGAAGCTGCATTCACGGGTGTACCGTGTTTCTGTTTTCCAAGCTTCGCAATGCGCGACCGCGCGACGTGATCACGGATACACGTCCCGCGGCGGTTGCAACCCGGGCAACTTGTTCGAGACGCGACACCGTGTCGTGGTGCCTGATAGTCTATTTTCCGACGTCAAGCAGTGGTTTTAAAGCATTCGTGCAAACCACTTTTCCGTATCCGTGATCACGCAGCCATGGATGTGTGGTTTTCGAAATCAGACCTTAGATGGAGCATTAATAATACGATTACAGCCATGTTTTCGCCGCTCAAAAGATCGTGGACTGGCGAAGAAAGCTCTCACTGAGTCCGCTAAGCACTCTAAAAAGCACAATAATTGCATAAATAATAATATATTGTTTGTTTTAGGTAAATTATGAACGTTGCAAGACATTTGAGTGAGCTTGGATTATCCGTGTCTTCCGATTATTCGTGCCATCTCTCCCCATCCTTAGCCCGGATTTTCAGGAGTGTATGTACATTCACTCAATACGGAGGTCCATGCATCTTTGGGTACGATTGTTTTACCAGACATTAAGAATACAGTAACACAACCACAGCAGCTCATAGCATTAGATCTGCAATACTTATCATTCTGCAAACATTGAAAACCAGATCAATTGTGCCATTAAGGATACATGCATGGGAGTAACCAGCGGGGCAGGTGACCGCCCCCCCCCCAAGAAGCAAAGTTAACTTTAGTTCAAAACGAAATTTTTTTATTGATTTTCTTTAAATCCAAGAAAAGAGATATTAGTATAAAACATGTAATTATAATTAAAAAATTCTTTTGGATCAAATAATTTAAAAAATTAATAAAGCGCTGTTAAAATTTTCTTGAAATTTTGGTTTCATTACTTTTACTGTGTTGCAACTTAAACGAACACCGCTTGCCCCCTCTAGTTTTGATCCTGGGTATGCATAGGCGGATCCAGGGGGGGGCACGTGCCCCCCCCAGACCCTCAAAAATATGCAAGATTTTTAATACGGTCCCATTATCATTGCATTCGTTTTGTATTGCGAGGTATCCTTGTGCCCCACCCAGAACAAAATCCTGGATACGGCCTTACTTGTGCCCCTCCCAGAAAAAAATCCTGGATCCGCCCCTGTGGGTATGCCCTTGGATACATGAGAAGTGATCATTGTCTATTAAGTAATGGAATCAACATACCTGGCATGATTGCTGTGAAATAATACTAATGAGATGATTGCATATTCCATATATTATTTCAACCTGACCTATGTATGGAGAATCAAGATGTATTTTTGTAGGATCTTAATGTCACATAAAAACTTTATCACACAAAAATTCCTAGGTAAGACTGCATATATATGAAGCATGCAATGAAGATGCATGCCAAGTCAAATATTTTTTATTAACTCTAGAACCAACTGAAATAAAAAGGTGGTACTTCCACCATTTAGCACATAAGATACTAACCTAATTATGGCACACTTAGCAAAGCTCGATCATTATCAATATTAATAAATGTAGCCTGTAGCACTTTTACGACCTTTCCAAGGATTCACTGTTTCCAAAAAGAAGCCATCAATTTCATACAAAGTTCTTCCACCCTGCTGCAATTTGCTCACAGAAATAACAGGATACATATTTCCATACCAGCAGTAAATGCAAGCTTCTACACAAGTCTGTCATGAAATTTAATATATATTTTAATGGAATTATGTTCAGATTGAAAGAAAATTAAAGTCAACAATAAGGGAGTATGTTATAACTAGAAAGGATGGAAATAAAAGTTAAATGGAAATAATTTTGGGCAGAGATAAGGAACGTCAGCAGACTGATTAAATTGTTGCCTAAATACCTAAATACTTTATAGCATCTTAAATACTATAATCAGCGACTGTCACATAGGTAATTATCTACACAACCATCACAACTGACCTAGGATTGTAGTGAATTACGAGGGGGGTGACCAAACCCCCTGAATTTTTCATAAAAATTGATAAGATGGTTAACCTTCATAAAGTGGCTGTCTATAGGTATGTTTTTTTCTTCATCAGCTACACAAACTATGGTTAAAATCTTTTGATGAATGCATACCTCCAAGGTGCCGTGGAAAGTAGGCAATGAAGCACCTTGTCTAACAAGGATTAGAATTGCATAGCTGATTACTACATGTAATTTGGCTGAAATATTGATAGACTAGCAAACATAAAATTCTCTTGAGCTTACCATACATGTTCCTTTTCTTTAGCAGCAAGATTTTAGGGAATGACATACATAATTATTTATAGCTACAGAATTATCATGAGTTTTGATGAATAAGATGTTCGAAACTCATTTACAGCCATCCATAATGGCTCCTACCCCAGAAATTTAGAGGAGTCTATATGGTGGAAAGGAATATAATATTTTGGTAAATATTCATTGAAAACATAAGAATATGTAATTTGAACTTAAAATATATGTACCAAAAGAAGAACTTCAATTGATGAAAATGCACCGATAATGAAAAATCTAAGGAAATTTGCTTTAATTGATGATGGCTCAATGTGTCATAGTATCAATCAGTTATAAGGAGAACCAGGTTTGATTCCCAGTCAAGTTATTTTGATTCTTTTGAGAAAATGTATTCCTTCAGTGTTTTTATCTTAATACGTGTGAACATGGCTGCATACTAAATCACATATGAAGTGATATCAACTTCAAATCTAGAGTCCTCTTTGCACATATTTTTCAATTTCCAAACACTTTATGTAACAGAAGTACCCAGCTCAGCATTTGGCACCTGCTGTCATTGTACAAACAAGTGCCAGAGCAGGTGAGCTCCCGGCACAATTTGTACGTTTAAACAAATTTTATAGAAGACATAACTTAGAATAACACTCACTCAAATTTTACTCTGGTATTATGAAGTGTGCTGATATGAATGTGATATTTCAGGCAACAAAGTGCATATTTGTTACCAAATAAGCCAAATAAAAACCATATTCGTTTCTAAATAAGCAAGAGTGAACTTGTTTCATCTCAGTGGTCAACGTTTTTCCTGAAAGTCATTAGGGAATCATACCCAATTCCTAACTGCCGCAGATAGGTAAATCAAATGTAGAACATGACCAGAAGATTTCTTACCCTACACATGCTTTAACTAACTCCAGGGATGTTACTGGTTCTATTCCTGGGAAATCCCTAATTTCACCTTGATTCTTTCCCTCACACGAGGGGCGGTTCTGGTAACTAAAGCAAGCCAGTGGTGGATTTTGGGTCAGACTTAGACACTCCCACTCCAAATTTTATCAAAAATTTTCATTCATTTAATAGTTTTTGCAACCTTGTAAAGGAATAAAGAGAAAGTTTATGTAAATGCATGCTACAAGTCCAAAACATGACCGAAGTTTGAGTAGTATTTATGTATTGTAGAGCGTAGCACTCCCTATGTAAAAATGCCTCTCTCTCAGGAGGTATACCATACTGCCCACCCTTGGGTCATGAATCCCCCCCCCAAATTTGATACTGAATTAACCCCTGAAGCAAGCTATGCAACAAATTTAAAAAATTCATAGTGGAGAAATCATTTTACTTGACAGCAATTCAAGCTCAGATTTCCTGTTATCAGGGAAGGGACACCATTATCCTCAGCAAGATGAAAGTCACATTGCGTTTTGACCATGGACATGGACTGGGAGCTAGGACAACTACAATTGCTCCAGATGGGCAATTGTAAAGTGTTTTTCCTTGCATAAGACAACAACATTATCTCAGTATAGAAATGATACATGTATTTAAAACTAAATGAACTAATGCCTAAGTTACCCATTATTAACTCAATGACCTCTTTTCTCATTTAATGCTTTCGTAAAAGATATAAATTCTGATCACAGCACCAACAGTAGAAAACTTCAGTCCATGGCTTTGCCAAAAACTGGTGAAGCGAGGAGCTAGGGAGATTTCAGGACTGTAGCTTAAAGCCAGAAATCTATATGAAGATAAATGAATATGCATCTAATACGACCATTTATCATCAAATGGAGATTTTAATACAAAATTATTCAAAACAACGATTTAAAGATATGATTGCTGCACTATTAAACGATGATAATATTCAACAAGAAGCACAGTAAATTCTTTCAAAAGTTAACTCAAGATCTAGCGGGAGATTTTCATCCTCAACATCCTTCCCTGATGGCAACCCTGACCCAAGCGATTATAATTTTTTTTTAAAGTAAACTTAGCTTTATTTCTTAAAAAATTATTAAAATATCATTAATTAATTAATATATTATTATAAAATTAATTATATCAAAAATTTCCAAATAAATTGCAATTTTCAGAACAAATTCTTTAAGTACTATTCCACTTTCAGGAAGTACAGTATGAGACCCTCTTGGAGCTTCATCACCCCCACTGAGTGATTATAGTTTCACACACTACAGTTTCAAGAGAAAAATATTATTTATAGGTAGTGCATTACATTTAATATGGCATGAGTTTGATTGAATTGATAAATGTAACTGAATTCTTCAGAAGGCATACTAAACTGTAGAACAAACCTCATCTGCTCCAACTATGGCACACTATGTCCAATACTACAATGTTCACCTATACTACTCTGTACTACAATGATCAACCATAAATATGATACTGTATGACAGTTCTGAAATGATATAATTCACACCAGTAATAACAAACATTCCTAAGCATTAGATAACATACATAGCTTTCCATGAAGCCCATTCTTAACATACACCTATTGCAACACCCCTACTACTCTTTAGAAGAATATTTATTGTAAGTAAACTATCTCCTTAATCCATTTTGTACAAAACCCGTGTTATTTCTTTTTTTTCTGTAAATTTATACATGATTATGTACCCAATTTACCTTTGAAGTATGTATCTTAATTTATAATTTGACCTGCCTTATGTTTGTAATCCATACCAACGGGGCCAAAAAAAAAAAAAATGTTATAAGTCACATGAAAATTT
This sequence comes from Ischnura elegans, assembly GCF_921293095.1. NCBI lineage: Eukaryota > Metazoa > Arthropoda > Insecta > Odonata > Coenagrionidae > Ischnura > Ischnura elegans. The sequence continues at coordinate 56,906,559 of NC_060253.1, forward strand.
ATTTCCGAGACAAAAATGCCCAATTCATTAAGGAAATTAGAATTTCAAACAGGAAAATTCATTTTCACATTAGGACAAGCGTATTCCTTAAGAGAAAAAAATGGAGTAAAAAGCTACACCCAAGGTTGAAATTAACCTAGCATGATCGACTGTGAATTTAATTTGGATCTAAAAATGTTTGTAGCGGAGTACCTCCTGCGAATTCAGAAAATTGTTCTTTCTTGGACATAGTAATACATGTATGCTCATTATTTTTTCATTTCACCATGCTAGTAACAAATATCACAAATACCTCTGATAGTGATAGAATATAATTTTCAACTGTGGTGTGTGTTTTTCATTTAATTTAATCTAAATTTGTATCGAGCACATACCTAAACATTCAAAGTATTCAATGAATTAAAGCACAAAAATTTCCCATAGTGAATTTCATATTGCCAACGTCAACTTAGGTTAGGCCATATATAACCTATCTGGATTCAACAGAGCATTATTGAAGTTTCTCCTGCCTATAATTTCGGAGGAAACCAAAGTATATTTAGGCCAAACCATAACAATAATTTCACTTGAAAATACTTCATATACCACAATAATGCATCCAGAGCAAAATGAAAATTTCATATTATATAGCTGCTTTGAAATGCTCCACTGTATGAAAGAAATGAAACATTAATTATGACCCCCCTCTTTAAATGCTAATAAATACCTACCTATAATATGCTCACGATAGTCTATGTTGATAAACTTTAGGCATGCTACTTTATTCCATTATTGCTATGAAGAGAAAATAGGTAATCACTCGATTAGAGGCTGCCTCATTGTCAAATGGCTTATGAATATTTTCCATGATTGCTGTACTGATTGGCAGATGGAAGCTTTGGCTGATGGAATTAAATTATTATAGGAATTTACCATACAAGTAATTTTATACTTCAAACATACTATGCAGAAATTTGCAAATTGATTCTTATTATTTCATTATCAATTCCTCCAAATTCTACTGCAGACTTGAACGCAAGAATATAGTCTTCATACCACACTAAAAATCCTGACAGAAGTACTAGCATGGATAGTTAATAAAAATGTAATGAATAATTTAATTACAAACTGGAACAAAATTTAATATGCATATCATAAACTATGTACACACACACAATATATGACCATATTATACAAAACTCTCAGATCATCCTTAGTAACAATATTTCTTAAATTCTTCTTCATCCCTCCCATACATACTACACAACACCTCTGTACAATATCACTGCTGAGGGCTGTTCTGGTCTTTCCTCATCCTATCTTAATCCCTCAATGCCAGACCCTTAGGCCACAATTTACTCCACAAACTGGACACAGCAGTGGCCAAGGAAAAGTACATCGAACAGTTAATGAATAATATGAATATATGCACATCTCCCTGCACTTCCATCATGGATGACTGATTTGAATATCATAATAGCCGATGAGCTCTTCCAGAATTATGATATCCACCTTATTTTACATTAGGATGCCCTTATGACGTAAAATTAACATCAATCCGATTTCCTCCATTAAAATTGCATGAAATGATCTCTAATTTATAGCAGTTACTTCATTTAACACATCTTGATTACTACAACTATTGGGAGTGAATAGATGGTCATGTTAGCACCAGGCCAATCATAAATTACACATCACAGACACGCCAACCGCCGTGAATTTGATGATAACCAAAACCGTGTCTAAATCTCATTTGGGAAATTCATCCTTTTAACGGAAATCTCAATAAATTTTCATGCAAAAAGGACGAGAAAAATGAAGCGCAGGGATCAGAAGAACAATAATTACATCAACGAGGATTGAAATTCCATGCAAATTCACAATTTAATGAAAATATCAATAAAATACATAATGCCAAAAGCAATCATAAGTAATTTCGATTCCAACTCAGATTCACAGCCCCAGCAAATGATAAACATTTAAATGGAAAACAGAACATATGTTTATTATTATAATGGAGAGCTTAAACTTAAGATAAAGCTCCATCAAAATATATTTTCAGGATAAAAGGAACCGTCAATGTTTACAGCATGTCAAATAGCTCATTAAATTAAAAAATATGTACGACAAGATATTATAAATAAAATGCAGAAAAATAAAGAAGACCACAAGGTGGAACTAATGATAACAGCTAAAATTTTCTCTCTAAAGCCACAAGCCACAAATGGATCAAATCGTTGTCAGGAAACAATAGGTTAACTTCTAATCCATTCAACAGAAATCACTTCACATACAGCATCTACTTCACCCATGAAACACACCTCATGCATACATCTAAACACCCTCAACTCTTGAAATGCTAAAACTACTGATAACCCTCTTTATTCCCACATATTCAGGCATACTCAAAAATTATTTCAGTAGGATGCAATCAAAAGCCCTATGCCAAATGTAAATGTTTTCTGAGATGAATACTACAACACTAGGCCCTAAGATCATGAAACATTTATCATTTTAAATGAACACTGTATATCTGAAGACTCAGCAAGAGCCAAATGTACCATCCCAAAGACTTTGTTCCACAAAAATGCATAAATTTTTACAATTATGATCTGTCAGTCACTTCAAAAGCTATGCCTTCAAATTGGCAATGGATATTGTGCATCCCCAGTGACAGCAGAACATCAGCAAAATATATCACCAACAATCAAAATCTGCTTATTAAAATCTTATCAGATTGTTTGTCCATATAAACACTGTATCACAAAATGCATAAATATTGCATCCATAGCACACTTTACAATGGATCGGATAAGATGCCTATGTTGCACAAAAAGCAGTCCTGAAGCTAATGCACTATTGAGCTACAATGTTTAACTTTGGAACAATGCAAAATATTAAGCAGAGAGCTTAGTAAACAAATGTGGCAACAAAAATACCTTGCAAGGATAGCCATTGCTAAGAGATAATTTAAATAATGTCATGAAATTTCTGATAACACATAAAATAATTCTTTAGTGCCAACAATTTATACAAAAATATTATACAACTGCTACAACCTGAACTATAATTTTCCTTCTACTAGTGATCACGGTACATTAATTACTGAAATAATACTACAAATGAGCAATAAATACTATGGGTAATTGATAAACAGGAAATAGGAAATTCTGAAAGCACATAGACAGTATATCTTAGCAACCCAGGTGAAAACGTAAGATGGCAATTCAAAGTATCTGTAGCAAATTAATAAAGAAAAAATCTATCACTTTTCTAACTAATTGTTTATCCATGCACATTGGTTTCTAAGTTTACGGTCGTATACAATGCAATCAAAAAGCTCAAGGTATGCTAGATATTCACTTACAACTTCATAAACATAATGAAATTCTTCGACCCAGCTTCTAAAGGGTTGATAGCCTTATATGACAACATTAAAACATGCAAAAAAATGAGTCAAGGGCTGAAAGAATAATAATGGCATGGAGGCAAAATTAGACTTTACCAGTAACTGCTGAAACATGACATCCACACAGATAGTGAGTAAAATAACGTGAATACATTTAATTTTTGGGTTGAAAACAATCCTTAGAAACAAACATTTCCAAAAATATAACTTTGCACACAATACAATTCCATCAGCAATACAAAATCAATGTCAACATGACAGGCAAAGAGAACTCGTTTTAAACATGTGAAACATCTTAAGCGTACATTTCAAATCTATGAGTCTTGTGTGACCTGGTGGGGGTTATTAGTAGACTAGTCTGGATAGGTTAGACAGGAAATCATAACTGACAATAATTTTACACTGCAGACTAAAAGAATCAATTGAAAGCATTTCTTGCAAGTAAAAATGACAACCAAATAGCATCACCATGTGATCATATACTTCCAAGCAAAAAAAAGGGGGGAGAGAAACAGCCCATTAGAATATCTACTGGATCCTCTGGCTCAAAAGATGAGTACATTATCAAAAGAATATCCACAGAATTCACCCTGCATCTTATACAGCCAGTGTACAGAATGGGTCTGGCCTTAAGATATAGGCAACAAACAATTATGCCTCTAATTCAGCAAACTGAATTTAAAAAAGAAATTTAAAAAAATCTTCACCAGATGTACTTTTTCTTTGAACGAAATTAGGAGATGGCAATGATACGTGAGCATCATACCAAAATAGCTCACTAAGGCCTCTAACAAATTGTTTTTATCTTCACTAAAAATTTGAAAAAAATTGAGGGTATTGTAGAGAGAACACATGTAACCCCAATATTCCATTTTCTGCAAAACTAAAAAAATATGGTATTAAGACACTGGAAACGTAAGGCTTCGACCCCTAACTATCCATAGGAATACTTAATCCAATTTTCCCATGAAAAAAATATTTGTAGAGTATAGCAAATGTATCAATATAATATTCTTCAAACATTACTTAATTGAATATTGTTATTTTGATATTTTTTCTTCCCTATGTATAGAAGAGTGGCATATGAGAATTTGATGATTAAATTTGTGCTTCATTATATGTAGGTACAGGTCATTATACACAGTAACTTTGAGAATTACTTGGACAATATTTTCTTTCTATAAGTTTTAATGAACCCTTTCCTCATTTGAACCTGAAAATGAATTTGAAGAACTCAAAATGTGAATGAATTTGAGTTCTTTCACCCTCTCGATTTCAGAAATAAAAACAGGAAGAGGCTCTTCTCGAGTAATTAAACTAAAACATGTACAAAAGATACAGAATATAAGGTCTTAAAAGCCTTAAAATACTGAAATCCCAGAAAAAAACTCCAAGGTGGGAGGAGTGAGAACCAACCGACCACCAATTGTAGAGTACATACTTGTACTTTCAATGCCGGAAAAGATATAAATATAATCCAAATGACATGGAAACATGGGAGTAATTCAGAAATAAAGAGTTTGCAACCATATTGACGAGCAAAGCCCAAGCAAAATGTGAGGGCCATATGTACACAAAATAGACATGGCTTCAATATAAATTGGTCACACTGCAATTGTCTCCAGGAATATATTTAAAAATCGATCAATCCAAGCTCTGCCTCACACCAAGAATTTAAAAATACACTGTTTATTTGAATTAACATGGACAATCTGACACTGAATGACTTTGAGATATGATTTTTGTTGACTATGATCAATACTTACTTACCACAAGATATGTGAAAAATGTACATCAAAACAAACCACTTCTACAATTCCCAGAACAGTACCATTTTTTGTGGTGGCACCTTCCTGAGATCAGATGCTTGTTCAATTTGATCCTTGCTATAAATGAGGTGCACTTACTGTGAAGAGATGTAGCTCATGAAATAATATCATAGATAATTCAATATGTCCAGTTACAAAGAGTACTCTTTCAAATGACATAGGGTAGTCAGTATAACCGGCTACAATTATTATGCTTTTCAAATTTAGTTGGGACATGGCTTCCTGGAAAGTTTACTTACTGACTCACATGTAATTCCTTTGAAGAGTTTAAAAAAACCTTAGACTCAATTCCTAATCAAAATGAAATTCTGAATTTTCAACATCTGAGGAGGAACGGATCACATCCAATGCAGCATACTTATGAAACCTCACAAGTTTGTGTCTAAGATCATGCTTTTTTTATGTGTCAGCCACTTTTTAATGAACACAGTTTTCAAGAGAAATATTTTTGGTAAAGAAAAAAAAAACTGCCACTCAGTCACCCACAACATACATAATCACAGCTGTAAATTCCCTCAAAGGAGTACTGCTTGCAGTTTCTGGCCATAAGGTCATGGCACAGCAAGGGGAGAAAGCCATTGGTTGCAAAGAGTGAGCAGTTGAAATAATCCAGTAAGAGATTTTCCATCTTCATTGAGGCCAAATCCAAATCCCGACTGGAAACTGAGAAAGCAGACAAAGACTCTTCGAACCAAGTGCTGCTCGAGTTTGGTGACCAGAGCTCTTGAGAGGCAGTGCTAATGATGGGCATGAGAGACAAGCCGGAACCCATGCCATTCTTGATCAGAGATATGCTTTGACCACCGGCAAACAACTCGGAGCATCCAGCAGTTTGATGATCAGCTGACTCGCAGGCCCAACCCTGCTCCCTCCTTGGAAATGGTGCCTCCTCACCCTCAACCCCTGCACTTGCAAGCATTTCTGACCCTATCTGCTGCGACTCAACGACTACTGCACACAAAACCCACCACCAAATCGCACAGAACAGAGTGCCTACATCGGTCCCTTCCCAGCAAGCCTCATCACCACCTCCTCCTCCAACAGTGCTGCTCCCTTCAATGCAGATGGCAGCCGAGATGCACTGCTTTAGATGAAAGAACGCACTCACAGGGGTCATGAGGGTACCCTGATCGATAAACTCCCTTCGCTGTTGTCAGAGGAGGGAACATCTTGATAACCAACTTGTAGGTTTACGCTGAGGCTCCATTGGTTTTAACTGGTAGCCTCCTTTCGTTCCTGGATTGCTGGCCTCCTGTAAAATTATCATCAGAGTAGAGCATTATAAAACCACAGGGTAGGCAAAATGCATGCACTAGGAAGATATATTTGGAAAAGTACACAAATGTTCAAAAGCAAATGGATAAGTAGAATTTTACTGAATTAATGCCAAATTAAATAAAACTGGCAAAAAATGAAGTGTTCAAAAAGAGGCAATCACGATAAAAACCTTACAGCATTAAATATGAAAACTCCACACGTAAAAAGTAACCAAGTGATCACCAAGAAATGAAAGCGTACATTTCACATGAAAAAGTATCATACTGGACTTTCAGATGGTTTGAGTGAGAGCTTTCTGGACCCAAAATTTATGAAGTCAAAAAACCAACTTGGGTTTCTAGAGTAATGGAGTACTATTAACTCAACTATCACACACTATTGTATGGTTGAGTCACATTTAATTTAGTGCATGTAGAACGTCAAATTTATGTTAGCATGCAGAATTAGCAAAAACTCCACATAGTGCATACAAATTTATTAATGTTAAAGTGAATACTATAATATCTTTTGTTGATCTTTCCACCTTTTTGTTTTTTTTTCTGCTGAGTTGTTCGTCATCAGCCACTGAACAAGGGAGTCAATCAAAATCACAAAAACACTAAAAAATTTTAACAGGGAAGACGGATACTATTTTACTAATGCTTGAAAGAGTGTTTCAGAAACCGACCATTCATGGTACACCAGCGAGAGAACCTGGTCAAGCAAAACACAACAGGAAGGAACAAGGGTGATATATACATGTGCGGCAAAAATTCCGATATCTGCACTTTGACCTGAAGACGCCTGGTGGAATACCAGTAAAACTATTGCCACCCTATGGCAAAAAATGCAGTGAAAACCCAACAGCTGGAGAGATCAACAAATCAAGAATACCATGGAAGACTACAAGGCAACTGTATCATCTTGAATAACTTTGCATTTTCCACATAAAATTTATTACTCTACGGCCATGGTTTTGATGCCAGTGCGTCATCCTTAGGTATGTACATAATACAGGTAAATGTTCACTTGTTTACAAAAAAAATGCAGTGGGGCAGGATAGGATCTATACAAGAGCAGGATTAAGTAACATTCCCCATAATATTTTTGTAAATAAATTAACACTTTTCTGTAGTATGCACCTGGAGGATGACAACATGACGTAGAAACCAGTCTTATTCAAGTACCTAATTTTCATGTGGAAAATAAAAAGCTTAAGTTCTTGAAGATGAGTTTTTAGTTCCACAAAGTGATGCTTAAAACTACGAATTATGTCAATGCAATAGGAAATAATTCAGGTATGATGTTACCAACGGGAAAATTGCACGTAACAAAAGTAGCATGTTGGTTCATCATACCAGCCAATTAGTAAAATATTTCCAATTGTTAGAGTTACTAGGTATATTCTGTGAGCTTAAAATCCTTCTCGATTACAAAATCTAACAAGGAGAAAAAGAGCATGCAGAAAAAGAAACCAGCCGGTAAAAATTAACACAGAACACACATGAAATGCATAGTTAATTAAGATCAAAACCAATTTGAACATTTATCATTACAATATCAAAACAATGGCACTTTTTTCCATTTAAACACAGTAAAATTTTCTCTGATGGCTTCTTTGGTTAGCAAAATTTCAGGAGTAATGAAGGGCAATATATAAACTGCAGACAATCATGCCAGCTCACCAAAGGATAAATCAAGCGTCATGGTCATTTGAACTTAAGCAAAGTATGTTTTAAGCCTTTCTTAGATACAGTGCAACCTTGGAAAAACGAGACCCCACGGTTCTCAAATAAACTCTTGCGATAGCAAATTGTCACTTTACTGGAGGTGGAGCAAATAAACCCATTGTCAACACTTATATAGGAACGGGGTTGGTGCGGCAACAGAGACAGTTCTATCTGATAACGTAAGCATAAATCCAGACAAAAGGCAATGTTTTTGTTGCATCACTAAATTCCCTTAACTTAATAACAAACAAGCCATTCAATTAATAAGTGACTAAATAAAAATAATGCAAAGCATTGCTTTGTCAACATTATCCCAATGCACAACCGACGAAGCCATTTTTCTATTACGTTGTGCATTTACGTGATCAATCAATTATTTTGGTATTATCTGCTGAAATTTTAAACTATTGCAGATAAAACTGTATCGCAGTTATTTAATGACTCAAATGCTCACATTGGTGTATGTTCATTGTTCCCGTACATTTCGCGGAAGTTATGTGAAATAACATATCGCATTTGTTTCTGCAGACAAAAACATTGGCAAGTGGTAAAACGATCCTGTCTTGGAAGACATTTTCTATCATCCAATGTACTGCCTTCATTATCTACACTAAAAAGCCTGCTCAGCATTCTAAATGATGTGATTAAAAATGTCAATGCTTCAAAAAAGTTCCATTTTGAGTGTTATCCCCGCAACCTCATTGAAATAATACTAAAATTGGTAATACAAAAAAAGATATTAACTTGATATTATTTCACAAAAAATATAACAAAGATATTATGCCGATGTCACTTAAGTAAAACAAAAGCAAACTGCAAGAAACTGCTACTGATACAACACGCATGGGTAAAATATGCAACAAAGAATTGAAGAAATGAATGAAGTATAAGCATCAGATTTACGTATTGTTGAAATGACACATTGCAATATTTCCACTTATAGATTTATTTTACACTACGCGTTTCGTCGTTACAGCGACATTTTCAAGTGTCGCTGTAACGACGAAACGCGTAGTGTAAAATAAATCTATAAGTGGAAATATTGCAATGTGTCATTTCAACAATATTACGAACTTCCACCACATCGTGCCTAACATCATACAAGATATCAGATTTACGGTTTACTTCATGAATTTGAGACTGAGCACTCTATGTTAACTTCATTTCTAACCGATCGCCAGCAACTACAGAGATTAGGGACTCTTGGTAAAGGTTTTCCGACAATGGAAACTCTTGCTATAATGAATCCAAATATGTACCAAAAAGAAAAAAAAAAGGACCTCGTAAAAATGATTTTTTTACATACTAATCATAGGGTCAATTGACTGGGCTTCGGCTGTCTCTCGTAATGGCGGGGGGCTCGTAATAGCCCATAGATGTTCAAACGTGGTTCCACTGTAGTTAATCGAAAAAATTTAAGAACTAATAGCTGTAAGATGAAAATAACAAAACATCTGCAAATGCAATAAATAAAAACTCAATAATTTTTTCAGTTACATTTAAGAAAGTAATTTAAGATAAAAAAAAACTGTAAAGAACAATGAAATAGAAAGGCTAAGCATAGATTAAGGATGAACAAATGGATTACAAAAGCTAAAATAAGCATTTAGTAACACAAAAGGATAATTAACCACACTAAGCCCCGACACAACAAAAAATTGTATACATAGATAGATAGCTTTAAGGAGGAAAGATTTTTTTTACCTTCTGCCATCACCAGGACCATGGATGCATAGAGAGAAGGAAATGAAAGATAGAGGTAAGGGAATAAGGAAAAATATGAAATCATTAGTGCCATTTACTTATGACATGAAATACTCATTGTTAACCACTAGGTTACTTTACCACTTCCAGTTTTTGAAAAGATAAATCATAAAGTTTTTGAAAAGATAAATCATAAAGTTTTTGAAAAGATAAAAGTTCTTATTATGAAACTTCAATTGTTAACTTTTGAAGGGACCACCTAAGAAGTACACACCTACATGAGGAACATTACTAATATGAGTTTAATTCAAGAACCTAAAAAAAACTTTGGTATAATCGGAGAAAATTTAGCAAATCAGAGGAACTGAGGTTCCACTGCATTCACTTTTTGGAAGAGCAAGGAGTTTACAAATGGATTCTACCACTTTTATTACAGAAAAAACACTAACCACATTTCCTTTCATGGCCCATCAGTTAACACAAATGCCACACAATTTTTAATGGAATGGACTCGCAGGAGTCCAAGAACAGCCCTGGTCAAAAATAAACCATCTTTCCAAAAAACCAAACTCAACCCAAAAGTGTGCCTCAGGAGAAGATAACTGAGCACCCACTCCACTGACACCTTGGTGCATTCAGCTACAGCAATAAACAAACCTTTTCAAGACAATTAGGGGCTAGTTACAGGTATAAGACCAAAAAAATATGCTTCTTCGTCTTCCTTTCATGTTTCATATGCCATGGTTTTGTATGGCTCTCAAAGTGTGTGAAGTCGCATGATAATTGGAGGAAGCAACTGAAAGCTAAGATCATTTGTGGCAGGATGGAATGGTAGAGAAGGAAGGGAGAGAGAAACTCTGAGTCAGCATTTGCCTGCTCTAAACGAAAGGTGCCAAGGGGACCAAGGCTTAATGCTCCATCTAACATATTAAGGGAGTTGAGCCTAAAACCTTTTACTTCCTGGGTGAATGATCTACCAGTTGCACTACCAGGACACTTTAATCACAGTTTAACCATGATTTCTGTGGGATTTATAGAACAGAAAACACTGTCGCCTCGGTTCACCAGAGTGGCCATTAGAAGGCACTGAGGCAGCTCACCATTTGCCAGTGGGAGGAGGAGAAGAATAAGACAAGGACACAAGAAGGAAAGCAAAGAATTACACATACACACGATAGTCAAAAAGAGACCCTTGCAGGCCACATTTTTAGCCTCTGAATTCTGGCTTTTTCCATCCACCAAGCACCATTGTCTTAGCCTATTCTGTGTTGTGTGCTCCTATCTCTTACTTCACCACCTACGAATTTATACTGTACGTTCACACTGATGATGTTGTGTAAATGGATGAAGTAGTTTAAGGGTCATATTAGCTTGTTTCACTTGGGCTCAGCATGCCCCAAAATGCGTGTTTCTGTCTCGTTTCAAGTATCATGTGCATGTGAAATTATCCAAATACAAGATAAAACACATGAATACAATAACCGAAGCAAGGAAAAAGTGGTGCCACCCACTTTATTGCAATACTTAGGATTAAAATGCACTTTCTCACAAGACAATATCATGACTAGGTCAATATAATTCTATCACCCTCCTTCAGAATAACTTAAGTCTGGTACATAAAGGAATAGTTTTATGTCCAAGAATGACAATGTAAACAGAAGAAAACAGTTGACATGCCATCAGTCATTTTTTAGCATAACATAACTAAATAACTCTCTTAACTTTAAATGCTACAATGCACCCAAAAGTAACTCACCAATTTCTTTTCCATTTTAGTTTTGATGTCACGAGCAAGAGTGAAAAATGCTTCCTCAACGTTGATTGATGCCTTGGCAGAAGTTTCCATAAATTTAATTCCATATTCTATTGCTAATTGTTCTCCTCTCTCCTTGAACACCTGTAAACAGATGCCAAAAGTTAATATGTATTACAGTATGCTAATCCTAACTATGAATATTCTCCCCTATTTTAATATGGCAGGTAACATGAATCTATGTGTCTTAATTGGTGCCCCACAAGCCACCGGTGATATTCTGAGAAAACACTGTTTTAGAAGGAAAACAATGAGAAGACATCAAGAAATGTAGTTAAATTTTTGAAACTGAAAAAGTATGAATAAATATTATTTAAAATGTAATTGTTACCGATAACTTAGTAACTGTTATAAAGTTACTCTGTATCTCTGGCTGAAAACTAGCGGCAAAGGCAAAGAAACTCTTCCAAGTCTAAACCCACACATTGCTTTGGTAAAGGATTGAATAGAATGATATTCCCTTCTATTCTGCTAACAGTTGACATTTTCAGCTGTTTTACCTTCCACTACGTTGAATCACAGAAGTCTATAGTAGCATATAAGCTACCGTATACGTCTGAATATAGTCCCCCCTATTTTTCCAAAAATGTCCGTGGTAAAAGTAAAGGGGGGACTATATTCAAAAGCATTTGTTAGATTATTTCCTCAAAATGAAGTCTCAAAATTAGGGGGGAGACTATATTCAGAGAGGGACTACATTCAGAGAAATACATTGTCAGTCTGTCTTCACCTCTGAAGGGAGAAAAACAAAAAAAAACTTCCCTTCCCACATGTAAATTACAATATGAATGTTTTTGTGATACATTTCTTTTGATAACAAATTAGGTAAGTACAAGGATTCAACAAATTACAAGAGAGAGTAAACAAGGGACTAGCTGAAAGAATAAACCCAAATCTACAATTACCAATGAGAATTCCTTAGGTACGTTTTCTCAGATCATGAGAGGGAATATCATTGACTTTCAAACTTCTTTAACCGAGTAATACTTAAATATTCCCACTTAAGTGACAACATTTTTCAATATTTTATCATTGGCAATGAATACTGTAATTAAATAAAGTCATTTCATAAAATATCACCATGTTTCAACTGAGATATTGAACAAGGACACAAAATTAAAACATGAGGACACTTTTTACAATTGATAATTATGCACTAAGATAAAGTTATGGGTAAAACAACAAAGGCTATATATATATATATACCATCAAAACTCACTTTGAACAGGTACCCCAATAGATACCATAAAATGATTTCATATGGACTAGTTATGACTTAATGAAACTGACCTGTCTCTTTTCATGTAGTTCGCATTTGTTCCCCAACAACATCTTCTCAACATCAGATGCAGCATTCTCTTCGATGTTTCTTATCCAATTCTTGATATTCTCAAATGACTTTTCATTTGTTACATCATAAACCAGCATTATGCCCATGGCACCCCTATAATATGCTGTGGTGATTGTTCTAAATCTCTCTTGACCAGCCGTGTCCCTAAACACATGAAATGATCCATTAAACATACTTGAAAAAAGTAAATATAAGCTCAGTCATGAATATTTTATCCTCAAATTTAATTTACAAAAATACACAGGACACTAAAGAAAAGCATAATGGGTGAAATTCACAACCTAAGTATGGTATGGTATTTGGAGGAGGCGACCGACAGCTGAGGTCATTTGCGCCATGAGGGAAGGGTATGGAAGGAAGGGTGGAGAGAAACCCGGCATCGGCATTAGCCTGCTCTTAACGAAAGGCGCCAAGGGGACCATGGCTTAACGTCCCATCCGACGGACGGAGTGTTGAGCTTGAAATGTCCTCCACACAACACTTAAGCAGGGATCGGCAGTCTCTGAAAATTCTCTGCCACTGCCGGGATTTGAACCCCAGCCCGCCGGGTGGGAAGCCAACACTCTAGCCACCACACCAACCCAATCCCCTTCACAACCTAACAAGGACAATAACTGTGATGTTGCAGTTGCGAGGACATACTGAACGAGACTACATTTCTTGGGTATATTCAGAGGCTGGTGTATGCTGAGGATCTGAGGGGGAACCTCTCATTGTAACTTGCACCTCATTAAACATCTACTCCTCATTTGGCTATTTCCTGCAGATACCCTGACCCACCCTAAATAAGACCTCATTGGATACATTCCAGGCCATTTCAAATACATTTAAGATCGCAGTTATGATTGAAGTAGGAGAATTGAAGGGATTATAGATTTTGCATGGAAGTAAAGGAATATTTAAAGCGCACAACAGGAAAATCAGTCTGAAGTTAGCAATTTTGACGGTAGTAAAATTAATTTTGACATACCATCATTAGCATTACAGCAACAAGCAGAATTACTTTGAAACCATCATTCTTTTAATAACAATAAGATGAGATTGAGATGTTTACATTTCATTTTTAAAAAACTATACTTCTCTTTGATGTCAATAAAACCACCAAGGGAAATTTCACTATTCAACATTGAAGAGGCCGCGAAGCACTTAGATAAACAGAAAAGGGCATAACGGGAAATTAATAGACATCAAATGATTCGACTTTCTGAAGCTTATTAACAATCAACATGTAGTGCAAATCGATGAGGATATAAGTAGAGAAGCCCTAACTACGCCTTGATTTCCAACATGTTGAACAGGAGAAAGGTAAACTCACACCATCAGAACAATCGATTCGTTAGGCTCATTGCTGGGCAAGTACGAAATACCTCAAGCCAGCCTTCGATTCGCTCTACACTTTCACTAAGGTGAACAAAACTGAAAGAAGCCGTATCCTGGCGTAAATATTTATAGATGCCACCAACTCCAAACATCATCAAAATAAGAGAGATCCATTAAAATAGCTTATTTACAGAATAGGAAGGAGTCTGCTGATTTCCATCTCATTTGATAACAATGACTTTTACCCTACCTGCTTTAAGTGATAAAGATTATAAATTAAGGGGTAATAAGACAACAGGATGGTAACTAGGAATTTCGATTAGACAAAAGTTATTGTTACATAGCGTTCAAGATATGCAATATACATTACAACAAGAATATTGACAGTCGCATTGATACACTTACCATATTTGAAGTTTAATTTTCTTCCCATCGAGGTCAATCGTCCTAATTTTAAAGTCTATCCCTGCAAAGTTTAAGAGGTCGATAAATAAATATTAACATGCAGAACAGCGAATGCACTCTACTTGACCTTTGGTTCTCTATGGCAATACTATCGCATTGCTAAAAACACTAAAGTGGCAAAATCATACTTAAGTACACAATTATTTATACAGAATACTTATGTCGTGATATCATCGCCAAATGCGTATGTAACACACATAGTCGTAAGTCACTTCTAAAGAGCCCCATGAACTCCTTAAGAACAAACTGTACTACCATGTCTCAAATTTCAGTGAAACGACTTACCAATAGTAGAAATAAATGTTGTGTTGAATGCATCTTCAGAAAATCGAAATAATACACACGTCTTACCAACACCTGAGTCACCAATTAATAATAATTTAAATAAGTAGTCATACGTCTTTGCCATCTTGGACGTTCTCCGACTTCGACAGCAAACCGGAAGTGATTCATAACGGACGTTTGATAACCTAAAACAAATGCCTAACGATAAGCGCTACCACAGACCCTGGACCCCATGATATCTGATTCACAGGGCCACGCAAAAGGCTTTCAGATAAGACCTTTCACCTTTAACTCGCACCGTCACTGCATTATCCCATTCTAATATTAATTAATGACTTGTAACTCCAGTCGCAAATTTACAATAACACAATTGGGTGAAAAATCTCAACAAATTCCTTTTTCAAGCCATTTTATTCAATATAATATACCAAGACAAATCAATTGATATCATACAGTGATTCACTTCTTGGCTGGTGATGGTGCAGCAGCTTTCTTGGTAGCCTTTTCTTTCATCGCAGCTGCAGCTTCCTTTCCTTTAATCATCTTCTCCTTCTTTGCAGCGGGGTCCTTCTTCACCTTGGGCTTCTTTCCCTTAGACAAACGGGCTGCTTTCTTCAGCTTAGCACGGGCCTCAAGCATCTTAGCTTCACGCTGAAGTTTCTCAGGGACAGGCAACTATGAAAAAGATAAAGATAATTAGCCATTGAAGTGCAAATTCACATCTTGAGAAATCAAATACCTTAATTGGCTCTTTAAAAGCGATAAGTAACACCTTTCCCGTGAAATATCTACTGGCCAGAATCAACCCAGTAACAGATACAAAAAACTCAGGGGGGGGGGGAGGGGGCACTTAAGATATTTAGAGCTATCGATTGTATCGCAATGAGAAATAATCAAGTCACATGCAAAATTTAAGAAAGTTTTATTTAAACTGATTATACGCATATTCAAGACAATGCTATCTTATGATATGAAAAAGTTACAATTGTGGTTCTGCTAATGTTCGGCAATGCGGACACCCACAATGGGAGGGGGTAGGTGCACGCGCCCTGCATGTATCTGCCACAGTTTAAGACTTGGTAGGTTGAAATTCTTTGAAGGATGGTCATAACCACAACAATGTTATTATTTCCAAGTGAAATGAGGACTAAGAAGTTCTACTTTTCATTTATCCATATGCACAATCAATCCCTAGACTAAAAAAAAACCAACCCAGATGGATACTGAAACAATTACTACCCATAACCTATTTGTCCCGCAAGCATGTCACTGCATTGACTGTTACAATGCATATAAATTATCGTTTGAACATTAGTTTGCAGTTAGAATTTTGTACCTAAGCAATGCTGGTGACTGGGAGAGCACAACAATAATTTTGAGTATCATCAACAATGATTATGATATCCTTTCAGCCTCTGTTACATACCACTGTATATATAATTAAATAATCAGAAATACAGTCCCACATGATAAGTTTCAAAGTTCTATCAGTAAAAAACCCTCTCCTGGGTACTGATGACAGAAACACCTTGTGGAGCACCATTTCACTTTAAATGTAAGTTATGAGGTGGAATTGAATCAAGTTTTGGAAAAGTTCTTGATATTAATTCCTAACAGCTGGACATCCATAACCTTCTTGATTAACTTTTTCAATTCATCCTAAGCTTTTGTGTGTGAAACTTGATTTCAATACAATTCTAGACAGATATTCTTTGGTCACTCAGTTGAATTGAAAAAAATCTTAAAACATAATACTTTTCCACTTGAAGACCGGTTGTGAAGAAAATACACCCAATGTCCTTAAAAGTGAATACTATTTTGAGGCAGAGGATTACAGGCTGAGGATTGTAAAAACAATAAACAATATCATTCTGCATTGTAACTGCATCACATAATCTTAAAATGAAACGTCAAGACCCAGTGGACATGTTTAATGCAGTGACCATCTCTGATTAGTGATCTCTGTTTTACAAAGATTTCAGATTTATAAAGCAAGTAGAAGGATGAAAATACCTACATCACGTTTATAATTCCTCATAAACATGTAATATTAAGGGAGATGATATTCAACAAAGTGTTAAATCTAATTCAAAACAATGCAAAATATTTCTTTGACTTCCCTTAATTGCACTAAACAATTTTCTTGACATCCTTCTCAGGACAAAACATGATGGGATCTATGTTGCAAATAAAGATTCAAAATTATGCATCACTAATGGTCTCATGTAATTACACCACTGCCTTAATTTCATTCATTAACAGGGGAAATATCAGAGTTAGTAAAGAACTATAACCTAACCATAATTTCAAACAATTTCAAGCTGAAGACAATCAGAGTTATAAACACACACAGGTACAAAGGTATAAGATGACAGTAAAAAAATAGTTAAGTAATAAATTAAGGAAAATTTAAGAGACCCAAAAGTAACTCATCAGGTAACAATTTCAGATCACGGAAGTTCATAACCCAATGCTCTGAATAAAAGGTGTTATCATCATCTGAGTTTATTCTCTCTGCCTGGCAACAGCAAATGATAACCAAGCAATAAAAATACACAGCTTACCCCTCTCCTCTTAGCAAGTTCAATCTCTCGCTTATGATCCCTCCTCCTAGCAGTCAGAATAGCTTGGCGTTTTAAAACAGCAGCATAAGGATTGAGGCGCAGCATTGCACGGGTATTACGCAGAGGATTAAGCTTGCGAACTCTTCTTTCAATCTTCATCCTGTAAGATCAAGGTCATGAGGAGTTAAAAATAATGATATTAATTCGAATAAAAATAGCATTTCACAGCACTAAAAGAAAAAAATGTCAAAAACAGTAACAACAAAGTTTAGATGTTACCTAATCTTTAAACAACAGGAATTAAAAAATAAGAATGACATTCCTGCAAAGTAACAGAATATAGATACTTACTTTGGTGCCCTCATGACCTTCCTGATTTCTTCTGCCTTGAGGAGGCGAGAAAGGTCAGTATTTGCCATCTTGGGCATGGGCAGATTGTATCCCTTCTTCATGGAGGAACCTTCACGCCAAGTTCCATAAATTTTATCAAGTTTGGCAAAAGCACTCTGAGTCCAAATGACAAAACGACCAACATGCCCGCCAGGTGCCAGCTTGAGAAGGTTCAACTTGTGAACTGGAACCATGTCAATACCAGGGATGTTACGGAATGCTCTCACTAAACCCTTTAAGAAATAAAAAATCAAAGACAATGATTAGCAAACATGTATGCTAAAACAACTTAAATGTTTATTGATCCTAAATAATTATAGTAAAATAATTTAAAAACTTGATGGTGCTTACCTGATTCTTATGGTAAACAATTAGGGGGCCCTTCCTTTGGATACGCCTGCGGTTCCTCATTTTTCCTTTACCAGCACGGAAGCGACGGGACTTGTACACCTAAAACGGGCATTAAAATAAGCTTAGCTAAAGATTTGCAAATTCATTAAATCAACATACTATATTTAACTACAGGAAAAACCATTATTATTTGTATTACATAAAATCAGAAAACATTCAAAGAGACCTTTGCCCGGATTTCTTAATACTAAATTGGGGCAGACCCTGCACTTGATTGTCAACATTTAACCTTGTCATTGTTAATTGTCTGGCACAACATTGGAATTGCTGAGTTCAGGCACTATGTGCCCGACAGACACAGATGTGAAAAAACATTAACTCTCAGCATGGCTTAGCTGTACACCTTTAAATTTAAAAGCACCATTATTAGTGTAGCCTGACACTTGATGTCTTACATGCTGTGCGTAGACCCCTTTACAGATAGTCATACAGCCCCGGGCCAATCGGGCAAGTTAATGTTTTAATTTTGCCATCTTTATCTAATAACGCTTTTATCTAATCCGCCACTGATCAGTCAGCATAAATGTGAAAAGTGAAAGGCTGCATAGTATGCATCAAAACAGAAAGCTACTGTAAGCATCAAGGGTCTATGCTGCCTAATGCCATGGAAAAATGAAAAATACTCGCACTCTGCCTGTCAGTTCCATTGCACCCCACGGAAGGTTAATTACATTGGAGAACCAAATAGTTCATAAACCTTCAAAAATCATGAAACCCATGTCATACACTTGGCATCTGGAAAATATTAACTAACACCTGCACCAGAAAATAGTTTCTCAAATACATTCCATTCATACCATTTAACTTCTACCGAGTACAACGACATTATAGAGGTAAAAACACTGCATTAGTCTCTGCACATTAGGTTATCACCAAAGGAATTCCTCAATATATTAGACAACAAATAACCTTAAATGAGTGATGCAGTGACACTAGAAATGAGTTCAAGACTTCATCAATGCCAATAAGGCCCTTAATATTTTGACCCAGAAGTAGACAACATGAAAAAATTGCTTTATTCATTTTTCAAATTGTCAATAATGTGTTAAACAAGGTAAATGAATCCATAGTCACTTCTGCACCATATTGTATTCTAGTTTGTATCCACCAAAGTCAGTACATTGTTTGGGAAAACGAAAGTAATACAGTAAACTCGTTAATACGAAGTTCGTGGGACCGAAAAACCGGAGGTTCATAATAACGAAGTTCATATGAACCCGGGTTCCCACTCAACCGTGAATAAGCCGCGAATTTTGTCTACCGTGAAAATCCTGGATATAGCCGCAAATTTCGCCATAAAACCTTAAAAATCTCTCAATCCTGATTGTAGAACTTCGATAGACTGATCAAGTTCGATACGTTAATCATGTTTCACGGTCAGGCACGTGCACACTTATAGTCTACGTATTTATCAGCACCCGAATATTCAAAGTGAAGTAATTGGTCAATACCACGGTCCATAGTATATGACCACACATTGACTGTTAATTTCCATTTTAATGGCAGAAGTCTGTTTTATCTCTGAGCATTTCAATTTCAATGATAGCTTAGGATGGACTTATATTGGAAAAAGGACAAATGAAATAACTTGCATTTCTAATAGACCCATAATGAACCATTTACGAAAACTATACGATTTTTAACCAAGTTCGGTCCCACACAAAATGAGGGCACATGCCATATGCTTCGAAATATGAGATTGCCATTATAATTTTACTTAAGGAAACATTTCTACGGCAAATAGGCTTTCAATTAAAGGCAATAGCTCTTAATAGATTGCGCTCACCTTGAGTTTGAGTTTATGTGAATAATAACGTGAAAGTGAAAATAATGCGTTTCAGCAGGTATTTATTTTGTCTTTAGATATTTCAAACCAAGTGCATTATAATTATATGAAATTGATTTTTTGAGTTATTATATTCTATAAACAATTTTAATATTTTCCGCGATCTCAGGAAGATTCGGTAAGGAAAATTTGGTTACTGCGCGGTAATAACAACGTGCGCAAAAAACAATCTCTCAGCGAGAATTAAAGAAGAACTTCCGGTGTCCAGGTGGAAGAAGGTCCTAAGGGCATTCGCATATTAAAGGAGGCCATGGTATTCGGCGTCGGGGCAAGAGCGCGGTTGGGCTGGGCCTTTGGTCGGCCCTGAATTTTGTAAATGATAGGTGACGTCATCACTTTTCATTGCTGCGTTTACATACACGTCACCTGTCACATACGTTAATTTTTAGTTAATATACAGCTGGTGATTTTTTTATTGTTGGCTTATTGACGGACCGTGAATTTGACAACATAGAGACCGTGAAAACCTGAAAAAACCGGGATTTTCATTATTTAGGTAGAGTGGGAACCCTACGAACGTTTCTTTTGGGAATCATCGTAAAAAGTATATTATTAAAGCGATTAAATTGCGTGTAAATATATATAAACAGGAAAATTCTTTTCAGTTTCTCGACAGAAGAATGCGGATTGACACAATCCAGGGTCGATCACTTCCCGAAAACAGTAAGTCCAAAATATGAACTAGATGCAATCCAAGACCTTGTTCCTAAGTTGATAAACCTACAGTCTGGCCGCTGAGAGTTGTTCGATGACAGGCAGAATGACTTGCTGGCCAATTTTGGACCCCATAAAAATTAACATGACAGGGTTAAATGGATGTGGTGTTGAAATGATTTCATTAAAAAAATGATCCAATGACATACTGAATGGTAGTTTCAAATAATACTGAATAGATTAAATATTTATCAGGTACCATATACATATCATTCCTACCATCAGGATATAGGCTACTATCATAAAACCCTCTTACAAACTTTTCCACAGACATGTTAGACCACTGAATAACCAATAAATAAAAATTATGATGGCTTAGATGGAAAAATTTCAATTATTCAAGAAAAATATGACCATATTTGATAAGAAATTAAGAGAGCTTCAGTAAATCATCAGGTAACCATTTCAGATCACAGAAGTTCATAACCCAATGCTCTGAATAAAAGGTGTTATCATCATCTGATTTTATGCTAAATCTAAGATTTAATGCTCTCCATCTAAAGCAAATGCAACTTTTTGTATGCCATAATAATAACTATTAAGGTGCAGAAGGTTCACGGTTCAGTAACATCATTTTCAACACAAGCAAAGGAGTAAAAAGAGAATATAAGATAAGTGATAATGATGAAAAATAATACACATGATGAATATAAACACATGAATGATCAAAAGCAATCAGCATAATATAGGTTGATTTTCAAATTAATAACAGAGAGAGACTATTTCACCACTGGGAGGAAGTCTAGTCCTCAATCTTTTAAGACTTATTTGCATATCTACCAACCTTCTCAATGTCATTCCAAGCTCTAATTCGACGCAGGAAGATGGAAGCCTGCTTCGTCTTAGTATACTCCTGAATCTTATCAGAAACAACAAGTGGAAATTCGGGTACATCCTGGATCATGTGACCTTAAAAGAAGAGAATTTACTATACCAATAGGAATGTAACTCATACAATTGAGATCAATACTATTAGCAGATGCTTCATTTATAACTTCTTATCATATATTAGTCAAAAACACAGACCAAATGAGAATAATCATGAGCATCCATCTCCATAAAAAACATTTATGGCACATGTAATGGGCTTCAGCTATTGTACTTAAAAGAGATCAAGAATTATGTATTATTTCCAAAGATTAGAGTAATGTTACAGGGCAACATGGTCTCACAAAGCAGGGTTGTCAGTTTCTCCTTTGCTATCTTCTCATTCTAAATGGGAAAACATCTGCCTTACTCTGACATTTACAATTCTATTTCCTCAAAAAAATTACACTTTTAGAGAAAAATAACAAGTAACTACATCTATACAATAAGATATGCCATCGATTGCGAAATTCAAACAAGAATTAAGTGGCACTGAAGATTTATACTAGTCCTAGCCTCCACGTGAGGTTCAGATTCCATGACCTTGAGTGACCGTCTACGATTGACAGATTAACGGACAAGATGTAAACATTTTACAAAGTCATTGACCATTGCAAGTGAATGTTCACTAATGTTCTACTTACATTAAAACTTACACAGCACACTGGTTTTTACCAACCAGTGCGGAGCAAGTACTCTGGTCTTACTGCCTCAGGCAACGCACTACACTTAATTGAAAAGAGATTAACACACATGATACCACAAGTATCACCATGGATGGAGGAATTTATTTACTTGACCCTACTATAAGTCATTATATGAATTCACATACTAACCAGCTAATAAAATATACATATAAACTAGGACTAAAAAGTACAAACTTTGGAATAAAACGCCATAATAATGATTCTCTGGCTCAAAGACAACTGTAACCTACAAAAAGGTTGATGACTTGTGTACAACCTGGCATACTACATCACTGAAGACTGATATTAACATGACGAAATGCACAAATTGCAGTACACGACAGAATATTATTAAAAATCCGCTACATGATTAAGTAATTTAACGCATACCTTTGGACATAACAAGGGCTGGGACACCAGATGCGGCAATGGCAGACACCATGGCATACCGTCTCTGGTTGATGTTAATTTTTCTATGCCATCGACGCCAAGTCTTAGTAGGAGCGAACATGCGACCTCCACGGCACATGTTTCCGAAGGCTCCCTGACCGGAACGATGAGTACCACCGCCCCTTACCCTGGGGATACGAGCGACGGCACGACCAGTACCCCACGATTCGGCACTAGTCTGATGACCTATAAAAAATACAAGTAACGTCAGCTCAAATGTGTGAAAACTATTGCTTATCGTCCCTTTCGTAGGGTGTCACACAAACATGGAAAAATTCTTCTGTAGTGTGGTGCAAACCATGCTTGCTACTACAGTAATAACAAACAAAGGGTCTCACCGCACAGTAATCTAGCACTCCACAGGATCACAATAACTATATAAGTTAATGTGAGGACAATGGTGCACTTCTTTTCGTAATTCAAACGTACTACAAGGCGTGAAAGAATAGGTTTACATACCGGCATCCTTGTTCACAGCGTAAGGTTGTCTATGGTTCTTGGCCATATTCATGTGGACGAAATTGACAACATCGGGCCTGATTGGTGCCTTGAACACCATCGGCAAGGGAATTGTAGCATCAGTAACAGCATTCTTTTCGCTGTAGACTGTTATCAGCGGTCGTGCTGCGGACAAAGACTGAGAAAAATAATAATTCGGTGAGACAATCGAGGAAACTTCCGTGAGCAAGAAAGAAAATTACTAAAATTAAGACGTATACACATTTCTAATAACACAACAGATTGCTTTGAAATATCAAAACATAATGTAAAGCATTGACAGAAGAAAATGTTGCTCGTGCGAACAAACCGTGCACGTGGTGTACGGACCATATAAGTACACACACAATTCACAATATCACCGTATTATTGATAAAATTCATATTAGAATGAAAAATAGACTATTTTACACCACCCAAAGAAACTCTAACATAGAACAACCTACCATTTTCACCTATTTTCTAAATCCTCATTAGCGGTTTCATAAGACAAACGGCGACCGCCAGCCTCAAAAGAACGTGGCAGAGGAACTGAAATCCCAGAATGCAGCACGAGGTAGCCAACATATAAAATTATATGCATTCATTATTTTTTTTAAATTTACCGTAGTACGATATGATTACTTCCAATCAAACAAAAATAATTTACAATTAAAAAAATAATTATAATTTATTAAATGCCGCAAAAGGATGGCAAATAACTAATATTATTTCGTGCAAATCTGTTAAGTTGGTTACAAAGCTGTGGATTGTGGGGTTCACAAGGGTTGCAACAGGGAATCTCGATGCTCAACTATTGAGCACATATGCTGCTGCAGCTTCTGCACAGCGTTTAAGCGAAATAAGCTCGTTTTGAAAACATTTGAAATTGCCACCCGGGATCATGGCAGGCGAAGTGTTAGTAGATGCTTTACCGTATATTGATCAAGGATATGATGAGCCAGGCGTCAGGGAGGCGGTATGTTTTATAATAATTTCAATTTTTA